>NC_084619.1:29913230-30063230 GCF_033978795.1 Nerophis ophidion
ATATGCTGGCGTTTCCTGGCCCCTGTTAAAAGTCGTGCTGCCGCGTTCTGGACTAACTGCAACCGGGAGAGAGCTTTTTGGTTAATGCCAGCATAAAGTGCATGGCTGTAGTCCAGGCGACTTGAAATAAAAGCATGCACGACTTGTTCAAAAAGGTTAAAAGATAAAAACGGATTAACCTTTACTAAAAGACGAAGATGATAAAAACACGATTTTAAAACGCCATTGACTTGTTTGTCAAGTTTAAAATCGCTGTCTATAGCAACAATTGCCAGGATTATACTCAGGCGGGGACACCACAATTTACAGTAATATTAAATTTGACTACTACTACTTTGCAGTGAACTGGAAGTCATTGTGGGCATGTTTTAATGCTGTGTAACTAGACAGGAGTCTATTTGCTTTGCAATAAAGAGGACGTTGACAAACATGTTGCCACATCCTCTTGAAAATAACTCGTGACGAGATGCACCACAGTTATTCTTAATTACAAATCATGCCTCTCATCTGGATATTAGTCGGATTTAGCCATAAATCTTGAAGTTGCTCATCTGTGACATTCAATGTATACCCGGAGATGGAGACAAACACACACAAACAAACACAGTGTCTGCAGGGAGACTTCTCCTTGTTAACCCTTTGTGTGCAACATGATTAATTCTTAATCCAAACAAAATGATATGGACATCCTATTAGTGGTCATCAAAGTAAGAGCAGACGTCCCAAAATTGGCTTTCACAGAATCTGCATGATTTGCAGTGTAGTTGGTGAAGAAGGCATCTGAGGTTCCTACCTCTATGTCACGCAATCATGTGTCTGGCAACCTCATTATCTCTCAAAATGGCTGGGGAATCTCTGTGAGATTGATACCATTTCGATCATATCTATTTACTTGCAAACTTTGTAAATCTTTCAGTGTCATATATCAGATATAAACAATAATAGCTTCAATATATAGGCAACTTGTTTTTCCACTCTACTGGTTCTATTAGGGAAACTGCATTTTTTTTTTTAAATTTGCCTATCGTTCACAATCATTGTGAAGAACAAGAAAATAGATGTACTTTTATTTTATTGTATTGTAAATATTAAATAAATGCAATAAAAAGTTCGCTTACAATAGAGCCTAAGCTCTATTGTTCTGTTCTGCCTACAAAGCCTTAAAAAAAAACATCCAAACACCTCCATTAGGGTTTTATATGTAAGTAAATATGTAATGTAGTAACAGGAATATTTGTAACATTTAATATTTACGTATTTTGATCATTTTAAGCATACACGACACACCCCCCCAAAAAAAATCGCATCACGTTCGCTTTTTTTTAACATCTCTGATTACAACTCACTGCAGACTTTATCATAGCAATCAAATATAGTAAAAAATCATTTACTGTACAATATCTGCTATCATTAGGATGCCGACTGCTTGGGTGTTCAAATATTCCCATTTAGATAAAAAATATCTCATAATCCTCACGAAGAAAAGGGGGGCGGAACCGATCGTCTTATAGTGTCGTTCTCGCCATTACCAGGTATAAATTGGTTGTCAAAGTGTACTACGTCTTCTTCCTTCTACTTTCCAGGTGAGATGCGTGATTCATGATCTACAATAAAGTTTCACGAGCAAGGAAACGAGGAAGCAGCTGATCAGTCGATCATGTCGACATTGTCACGCAAATTCATGATCATGGCGCCACTACATATTCTTGGTCTGTGTTAGCGCTTATAATAACAATATCATTATTACTTGGTTAATATTCAAGTCACAAAATGTAAATGAATTATTGTTGGTGGTTTTTGGATGTTTTTTTCTATTGGGTTTAAATGGCAGAATAATGGACCTTCTATTAGCTCCATTGTGAGCAGACTTTTATTTACGTTTATGACATGAAATACATCCGTCGCCAAGTCTTTTATAACGAATGTGAACGATAGGCAAAATTCCAAAAAAAGTGTGGTTCCCCTTTTTTAAGTCTAGATGGACCTGTTTGCAGCAGAAAATAAGAGTCAAGAGAGAGGATAATATACCAACAAATGTTGGTACATCAGCATTTATCAGTCAGTACACAAAAGGTCAGGAGAAGGCTGGTTCATAAATAAACTGGTGATGTTGATACTATAGGGGAGGGGTCTCAAACTCAATTTACCTGGAGGCCACTGGACGCAGAGTCTGGGTGAGTCTGGGCCGCAAGAAAATATTTCTTTAAAAAAATGTTACATACTCCTCAGCATGTCTCGTTGTATAATGAGGTTTCAAATTGTATTCCTTGTGCACCGCAACTTTCTCTGTGCAAAAAAGACACGTCGGGGTACTACTCCTGTGCTCAACAAAGAAATATTGCATCTCCCACTTTTCCTTGAATTGTCATTGCACATCACGAACCATTCTCTTCACTGCAGGCTTTGAAAAAGACATGTTTGGGGTTGTAGAATATATTTGTATTTAGCCGACGCACGGAGAATAATGTTATTTCCGCAATGTGTGTCTTTCCGCTTTTCCTCCCTACAGCAACACGGCGGTTGGCGGATAATAGCCGGGATAGCGAGCGCAAAAAAGTCACTGCTTCCGGAGTGTTATCCGGCGTCATATAAAAATATATATGTAGTGTTCATTGTGTGAGGCAATGCAAATTAAACACAAACAAAAAAAATATATGGTTTAAATTTGTCCAGTTTATCGGGGACTGTTATTACTGACGGACAGGTGTCGCGGTGTGCCTGCAGTCAGGCACATAAGAAAACCCTTGTCTCCATGGCAACGTCTCTGTCGCTTTCACTCATTTGCCGTTTTTCCACTAACGCAGGGGTAGGCAACCCAGAATGTTGAAAGAGCCAATTTGAACCCAAATAACACAAAAATATCAAGCCCCATTCATATAAAACTTGCGGGCTGCACTAACATTAAACTTTCATATTAAGGTGGGGGCCGCAAAATAAAGTCTCGCGGGCAGCAATTGGCCCGCGGGCCGTGTGTCTGAGACCCCTGCTATAGGGTATTGATCGATACTGGATTGATTGGGGAAATATTTTTAATGTCTACAAGTATTTCTTAATGGTTTTTGCTAATGTTTACCAATTCAGGGAATAATTCCATGAGCACAGGAGGACTTTGAGGGCAAACGTCAAATGATTACATTGTCCCTCCATCCATTTTCTACTGCTTGTCCCTTTTGGGTGGCTTTTTTTATTAGTTATTGTGTACTACTGACTTTCTTTTAATCAAAAAATGGTATGTAATAAAATAAAAGAGATGGAGGAACTACTTTAAATATTGAGTTGATTTTGTTAAAATTGTCAATAGCACACACCGTGAATACAGTAAACAATACGGTTAAGAGTCAATATTGATATTGGCTCATGGGTGATCGGAATGGACAGCGTAAAACCCTTATCGGAACATTCCTAGTCCAAATTACTTTTAGAACAAAATGTTATAGAAATATAAATATTTGTACACGCACCATTACTGAGTCAGCCATCTTGCTCTCATGCCGAGGTTGCCAACAACTCACTCAACGGTGGAGACAATATGTATACAGTATTTTGTATACAATCCCTACTGCAAAGTATTCCAAATCTGTATAAACAGAGGCCGTGTCAAAATCCCAGCCTTTTTGAATGCTAATGAAACGGAGGTGTGAGGGTGTCGTAAATCTGTCCAATAATGATAACAGTACAACTCCTGTTTACACTGAGCACGCTTCAGCTCCCCAAACCCCAAAGTGCAGCCTCATTTACGTGCTAATGTGGGTAGGCAGATAAAGGACGGAGGAGCGATCACATGCACTGTCAGAGAGTCACCCTTTGAACCATCCCTCATGCCAGTGAAGAGGGGGGAAATTAAAGAGCCTCAGCCGCTTTGCCACCTTTCAAATGCAACTCACACGGCACACTTTTGACAGAGAGGAAAATATTCGCACTGAGATGCACAGACGCACACAAACACACACACAAGCTCACCACTGTGCGCGTATACAGATTTTTCCTGACAATTCCTGCACGTGATTGTTGTTGGAGGCAGCAGAATTAAAGGTTGATGTAATGCACCCGGCAGGGCGAAACACGGCTTGGAAAAGGTATTAAATAGACGCTGCTAGAATAGCTGCTTTTTTGGAGTCACACAGCCAAAGTGCTCTTAGAGTGACTAACACTGCGTATTAAGCACTGACTGAAATGAAGCAAGGCGAGGATCGTGTCATTTTTTTTTTTTATTATTATTATTATTTTTTATTTAAGTCTCGCAAGTCTCGTCAAGTTGTTTTCAGCCAAGAGAGTTTTATGAGTCGACTGTATGGTACCTGGCACACGCCATGAAGGTACTGGCTGCTGGAAAAGCTTCAGTCCAGGGTGTGGAGACCAAAAACAGCAGAACTGAGAGTGAGTTCTACACATCCATTTGACGGCAGAAACGGTGACGCTGCTGGATGTCTCGTCAACAATACTGGGTAAATACACCACAAACTTGGTAACACACTCCTGCATGGAAAATATGAGGTTTAAAGTCAATTTGGACGGCCAGAACGATCAGTCATGAAGTTATTTCACGATGACACCTCTTGAGGGACTTGCAGCAACAGCAGGTACATTGTGTAGGACAGGGGTCCCCAAATCTTTTGACTCAGGGCCACATTGGGGTTAAAAGAATTTGATCGTGGGCCGGGCTTTCTGATTGTGTGTGTGTGTGTGTGTGTGTGTGTGTGTACGGTCAAAATCTAAAGTTTACTTACACTTGTAAAGAACATAACGTCATGGCTGTCTTGAGTTTCCAATAATTTCTACAACGCTCATTTTTTTGTGATAGAGTGATTGGAGTTCATACTTGTTGGTCACAAAAACATTCATGAAGTGTTGTATATTTATGAAGTTATTATAGGTCTACTGAAAATGTGACCACATTTGCTGGGTCAAAAGTATACACACAGCTCTGTTAATATTTGGTTACATGTCCTTTGGCAAGTTTCACTGCAATAAGGCGCTTATGGTCGCCATCCACAAGCTTCTGGTTGAATTTTTTTTACCACTTCTCTTGACAAAATTGGTGCAGTTCAGCTAAATGTGTTGGTTTTCAGACATGGACTTGTTTCTTCAGCATTGTCCGCATGTTTAAGTCAGGAGTTTGGGAAGGCCATTCCAAAACTTTAATTGTAGCCTGATTTAGCCTTTCCTTAACCACTTTTGACATGTGTTTGGGGTCATTGTCCTGTTGGAACACCCAACTGCGCCCAAGACCCAACCTCCGGGTTGATGATTTTAGGTTGTTAGCTGCTGGACAGGACAGATTTTATTAAAAAAATAAAATAAAACAAACTTGAGATGTCCCGTCTGATTGTAGCTGAAATAGGCACCAGCGCCCCCCGGGATCTGAAAGGGAATAAGCGGTAGGAAATGGATGGATGGATGTCCCGTGGGTTGGATTGTGGGCAAAACCATGGTATAGAAGCTTGAGGCAACACTTACAGAAACTGTTGTATGCGCACACACACACACACACACACACACACACACACACACACACACATGGTATGGGCCAGTACCAAAGACTTTACAGATACTCACAGTTTCCAATGAAGGGACTTTTGATCCCATAAAGCAAAGAAAACTAACTTCACGCACGCACACACACACACACACACACACACACACACACACACACACACACACACACACACACACACACACACACACACACACACACACGCACACACACGCACACACACACACACACACACACACACACACACACACACACACACACACACACACACACACACACACACACGCACGCAAACACACACACACACGCACACATAGAGCATTCATTACTTAGTGTAATTTTATCACTTGTAATGCTGTTATATTATTACTTGAAATCCATTTTTATGATTGATTATTGATCCCTACTAATCTCTCCCACACAAACCTATACTTCAGGAGGATCTCATACAAAAAGTAGTGATGCCTTGTAGTCGAAATAAATATATATATATTTTTTTGTATTTTATAAAAATATCCCTAGCTATAATCATTGCAAAATGCAGATGAACATTTAGCATAACTGTCCATGACACATGCACATATATTTTTTCATATATTCTAAACAAATGGTAAATGTAAAAAGATTATAATTGTCAAACAAAATTGTTGTATTCAGATTAATCACACATTTACGTTTTGTTGACACAAATGCTATGGTATTGTGAGGATGTCAAACACATTTTTTTAAAAATGTTTTACTTGAATGCACTACATTTATTTGCTCAAAACTTGATGAAAGTTTTGTATAAAGTCCTGTTGGCAGTGTTACATGTAGCAAAGCTAGGTAGCTTAACTACATTCACAAATTTTTAAACGAGTAGCTTAGCTATTTTTTAGACCCGTGGATAGCTTCGCTACAAACCTACAAGCTACACAAGAAGAGAGAGGAAGAAGAGAAAGAGAAAATAAAAAGAAAAAGGGACTAGTGCAACTCCAAGGGCAGGGGACAAAAACATACTGACAAAAATCTAAAATGATTGGTTGGTTAACTTGCACTGCCTGCAGAGCGCCTCCAGGCCTGTAGACACAACAGCACTACACCCTGGACAATGGGCATATGCACATAAACCCCCCAGCCCCACCCCACGCCTTCACCACCATAAACGGCAGCAGCCAGCCTCCGTAGTTCCCACTCCCTGCCCTCTGTTGCAAGTTTTGTTGATTCTATGTAACATGTTTATGTGTGCTATGGCTATGAGTTTTTTTTCCTTGGCCTCAGTCTTTACACCTTCCCCGGAGTCCAGCCTTTGACTGAATATTTTTTTTACTCCCTCCCCAGTGTTTACCGGTTTCTCACCTTGTTTTGTAAAGGGCGTCAGAAGTTGGCAGACCCGTCAGCGATCCTTTTCTGTCTCCTTGTGATTTTTGTCTGATCTTTCATGGGATTGTGCTGAAAATCTCAAACTCCCCTTGGGGATTAATAAAGTACTTCTGATTCTGATTTTGATTCTGATTGTGATTCTGACTAAGACTAGGGAAAAACATTACAGACAGGCCAATCAGAGGAAAGATAGGGCTGGTCATTGAACCAGGACGGGAAATCACAACAGACACACGCACATGACGACGAGCAAGTTGGAGCAGAGAAGAAGGAAAATTTAAGCGGGCGATTTAAAACAGAAAAAAAAACTAGTAGAAGATGGCAGAGGGATTCTCTTTCTTAGATTTTTCTTTCGGTGATGTAGACGACATCCAGGGAACCCACAATGCGTCTACTTGGCCACATTTGGGCAAATGTGTGCGTTTGGATAAACAATGGCCAAAACATTCATTTTAGTTGATCACCCTCTAAGCCCAAATCAAAACTGCTCTCAACATGGAAGACCTAGAACACACATTTAAAGGCCTACTGAAACCCACTACTACCGACCACGCAATCTGATAGTTTATATATCAATGATGAAATATTAACATTGCAACACATGCCAATACGGCCTTTTTAGTTTACTAAATAGCAATTTTAAATTTTGCGCGAAGTATCCTGTTGAAAACGTCGCGGTATGATAACGTGTATGATGAGGCGTGCGCGTGACATCACGGATTGTAGCGGACATTTTGTTCCAGCCCGATCCCAGGTATAAGTCGTCTGCTTTAATCGCATAATTCCTCAGTATTCTGGACATCTGTGTTGCTGAATCTTTTGCAATTTGTTCAATTAATAATAGAGATGTCAAATAAGAATGATGTAGGTGGGAAGCAGTGTATTGCGGCTGCATTTAGCAACACAAACACAGCGGTGTTTCCTTGTTTACATTCCTGAAGGTGAAGCTTCACTATGGAACAGAGCGGTCAAACAAACATGGTTCTCTACCACATGTCAACCGGCAGGTTTCGGTAAGAAAATTGTGGTAATAAGTCGGCTCTTACCGTAGACATGAGTAGAGCTTGCATCGTTCCTCGTGCACCTGTCAAAGAGGCAGCTGTGGACTTTCTTGCCTCCTTCGACCAGCCGCCCCCGAACGTGGGATGCTTCCACCGTGGAGGAGGGGGAAAAAAGCTCAGCCGGCCCGACCGGCTGCCTTCGCCTCGCCTCGTCGAAAAACGTGGCTTCCCCCAGAGACACTGGCGGTCACCACACCTGTGGCCTCACCCCTCTGACTTTCAAGTACGACTACATAATTTCACTAAAACACTAGTAACACAATAAGCAGATAAGGGATTTTCCAGAATAATCCTAGTAAATGTGTCTGATAACATCTTATATATGTTATCAGACACATTTACGGTCTTTTTTTTTTCTAGTCCTTCACTCTCACTATCCTCATCCACGAATCTTTCATCCTCGCTCAAATTAATGGGGAAATTGTCGCTTTCTTGGTCCGAATTGCTCTCGCTGCTGGTGGCCATGATTGTAAACAATGTGAGGATGTAAAGAACTCCACAACCTAGGACATCACGCGCACATCGTCTGCTACTTCCGGTACAGGCAAGGCTTTTTTATCAGCGACCAAAAGTTGCGAACTTTATCGTCGATGTTCTCTACTAAATCCTTTCAGCGAAAATATGGCGTTATCGCGAAATGATCAAGTATGACACATAGAATGGACCTGCTATCCCCGTTTAAATAAGAAAATCTCATTTCAGTAGGCCTTTAAGAACACACATTAAGGTGAGTTGAGGTCATGAAAAGTTTTACTGCACATAACTATTATAAACTGTTCCCAAAAAACACACGTCATTGTGTTTTTCTCAAACTTTTGGTATGTTTTTACAGCTCAGCATCGCATGCACTTTTTGCGTCGGATGAAAAAAAGCACAGTTCCCTCCCCCCATTCTTACCACTTTCCACAGAGGCACTATGGAGAGCCTACTGACCAACAGCATCTCTGTCTGGACTGGAGCCTGCAGTGCCTCAGAATGGAAGTCTCTGCAGAGAGTGGTGAGGACGGCGGAAAAGATCATCAGGACTCCTCTTCCTCCTATCCAGGAGATCGAAAAAGCCACTGCCTGACCAGGGCTCAGAAAATCTGCAGAGACTCCTCCCACGCCCACCAAGGACTGTTTTCACTGCTGGACTCTAGAAAAGAGGTTCTGCAGCCCCCTTTGCAGAACCTCCAGGTTCTGTAAATGCGTCTTCCCTTGAACTCTTGAACGCATCATAATAATTCCCTCAATTCCCCCCAAAAATGGATTAACTCGCTGGAATATAAAGTCAATATAACATACATCTATAAACGTGGATGCATATGTAAAAGTGCAATATATTTATCTGTACAGTAATCCATTGTGGAGGTTTCCTGCGTCTCGCCCGGCTTCTTCTGACCACAGTATCACACAGCTCAGGATACAGGTTTGACACAGTATTTAATACATCTTTTACTTTACACAATTGTCCGTCTTTCAAGCTTTTCAGCTGTCTTTGTTCGTCTCCGTGCGTCTCTCCCGCGTCCTCATGCGTCTGTCTCGCTTCATGGTCTCCAGCGCTGCTAATAAAGGGAACAGGTGATTAGATAACTCGTTCCAGCTGAGGTATCCACTCACCTGTTGGCTGCTTCATGGCCGGCCCCTGCACATACCCCGCCCGCAGGGGACGCGTGGAACACGCCCCTCTCCACATGCCTCCACCGCCAGACACAGGCCGGGCACCCGTCCGTCCGCGCCCATTCCCCCACAGCCCCTCCCCCCCAATAGCTGTGCGAGAGAGGAAGTCGGCCACGGCCATCTGCGCTCCCGGCCTGTGGACCACCCGGAAGTTGTACGGTTGTAATGCGAGATACCACTGGAGAGGTTTGTGATCTGAGCAGAGACTGAAGGCCCGCCCCATCAGGTAGTAGCGGAGGGCCCCGACCGCCCACCGGATGGCGAGGCACTCCCTCTCCACCGTACTGTACCTCGCCTCCCGGTCCGACAATTTCCGGCTGATGTACAGTATGGGGCGATCGACGCCCTCCACCCGCTGAGTCAAAACGGCCCCCCAGTCCCCGGCCCGACAGAAAGGAATGTTAAAATTTGGCATGCGCAGTACCGGCTCCTCACAGAGTGCTTTCTTTACCTCCTCAAACACCGGCTGGCACTGTTCCGTCCACTGGACCAGGTCTGGAACACCTTTTCGGGTGAGGTCCGTCAGTGGGCTGGTCAGGTCTGCAAACCGGGGAATAAATCTACGGTGGTAGCCCGCCAGTCCCAAAAACTGCCTCACCTCTTTTTTAGTCTTGGGGGATGGACAGGCCGCAATTGCCACCGTCTTGTCAACCTGTGGCTGCAGCCTCCCCCCCCAAGTGGTACCCCAGATACTGTACCTCCCTCCGGCCAACCGCGCACTTCGCAGGGTTGGCGGCGAGCCCCGCCCGCCTCAAGGACTCGAGCCCCCACCCGCCGCAGGTGATCTTCCCAGCTGCTACTCTGGATGATAACATCATCCAGGTAGGCAGCCGCGTATGCAGCGTGGGGTCGCAGCACCCGGTCCATGAGGCGCTGGAACGTGGCAGGCGCACCGAACAACCCGAACGGGAGCGTCACGAACTGGTATAAACCTCCCGGAGTGGAGAAGGCCGATTTTTCCCGGGACTCTGGTGATAAGGGAATCTGCCAGTAGCCCTTGGTTAAATCCAGTGTCGTGAAAAAACGTGCAGTGCCCAGCCGATCCAGAAGCTCGTCGACCCGAGGCATTGGGTATGCGTCAAAAGGTGACACCTCATTCACCTTGCGGTAATCCACACAGAACCGCACAGACCCATCCTTCTTCCCGACAAGAACGATAGGCCTGCACCATGCGCTGTGGGATTCTTCTATTACTCCTAACTCCAGCATGGTTTTTAATTCGTCCCGCACTATTTTGCGCTTGTGCTCGGGAAGCCTGTATGGCCGAGACCGCACCGTAATCCCCGGGCTGGTCTCAATTTGATGTTGGATAAGATCCGTGCGCCCGGGCCGCGAGGAGAACACATCTGCATAGCGCCGCTGTAACTCAGCAACCTCCGCTCTTTGAGCCAATGTGAGCTGGTCATCACAGGGGAGAGGAGAAGAAGAAGCAGAGTGCGGGATCTCTTGCCCCAACTCCTCCTCCTCTCTCACTACCGTCACCATGGAGACAGGCTCGGCCTCCCTCTATGCTTTCAGTAGGTTTACATGGTAAATTTGTAAGCCTCCACCTCGGTCTGAGCGCCGAACCTCGTAGTCCACATCATTTACCTGCCTTGTGACCTCAAAGGGTCCTTGCCACTTTGCTAGTAATTTTGAGCTGGAAGTTGGGAGTAGTACAAGTATTTTTTCTCCCGGTGAATATGTTCTCAGCTGGGTTCCCTTGTTGTACGTAAGCTGTTGCCGTTGCTGGGCGCGGAGCAAATTTTCGCGTGACAAGTGCCCGCCTGGTGGAGTTTTGCTCGCAGGTCCATAACGTATTGTATTTCGTTTTTACTGCGGCTTGAACCTTCTTCCCAGCTTTCTTTAATTAGGTCCAATACGCCGCACGGCTTCCTGCCGTATAATAACTCGAACGGTGCAAAACCGGTAGAGGTCTGGGGTACCTCCCGCATCGCAAACATTAGGGGATCCAGCCATTTATCCCAATTAGGTTTGTCCTCGTGCGTGAACTTACGGATCATGGTTTTCAGCGTTTTATTAAACCGTTCCACCAGCCCGTCAGTTTGTGGGTGGTATACACTGGTGCGGATCGCTTTAATCCCCAATAACCCGTACAGTTCCTTTATCGTGCGTGACATAAAGGACGTGCCTTGGTCCGTCAAAATCTCTTTCGGGATTCCGACGCGGGAAATGACCGCGAAGAGTGCTTGCGCCACACTCTTGGCAGAGATGGAGCGCAGCGACACTGCTTCGGGATACCGCGTTGCGTAATCCACCAGAACTAACACAAAGCGATATCCCCGTGTGCTTGGGTTAAATGGTCCGATGAGGTCCATCCCAATTCTTTCGAACGGGACCTCCATGAGTGGTAATGGGCGCAAAGGGGCCTTCGGGACGGCCGCCGGGTTT
This sequence comes from Nerophis ophidion, assembly GCF_033978795.1. Lineage (NCBI taxonomy): Eukaryota > Metazoa > Chordata > Actinopteri > Syngnathiformes > Syngnathidae > Nerophis > Nerophis ophidion. The sequence continues at coordinate 29,925,198 of NC_084619.1, forward strand.
ACCAGCTGGCAATCCGGACAGGCAGTACACCAGCGGCGTATGTCTGCCCGGATGCCTGGCCAATAGAAACGGACCATGACCCGATTGAGTGTTTTCTCGTACCCCAAGTGGCCAGCGAGGGGATTGCAGTGCCCCGCCTGGAAAACCATTTCCCGGCGGGGTTTTGGCACCAACAACTGGGTGGACTCCTCACCTGTTTGAGTGTCACGGCTCACTCTATATAACCTATCCCTAATAATCACAAAGTGGGGGAATACCTGCGTTTTTCCCGGGCGCACCAGCTGACCGTCTATGCAAACCACCTGGTCCCAGGCCGCGCGCAAAGTTTCAACGTGGGACTGCTCAAGGGGAAAATCCTCCGTGGACTGCCAGCGGAGGGCCGGTGGGACCTCCCGCGAAGCCCCTGCCGGTTCCCGCCTGTCAGTGCCGGATGAATCCGCGTCGCCAGCGAGTACTGCGCGGATATTCCCCTGTCCTACAGTCCGTGAACGCATCCCCACACATTGTGTCACTAACTGGTTAAACCCCGGCCGATTTGTTCCTAAAATTATGGGATGCGTAAGGTGCGCGCTTGCGGCAAGCTTAACATTATGCTTTTGACCTTCATACCAAATTTCCACTGGCACAATCGGGTACTCGTGCACATCCCCATGAATACACCTAATTCTTCCCAGTGTCGCCTGCCTCAACACCCCGGGTTGAACCAGGTTTTGGTGCATCATGGACTGTTTACAGCCCGAATCCACCATTGCCCGGTATGTACTCCCTTGTATTCTTACTGGGACACAGTACGTGTCCCCCGGATCGGGGGCGGGTGCTGGGATCCCGACAACGCGCATCACATGCCCCACCTCCATTAAGGAGCACTTCCGGCGAACGTGACCGGGTTGACCGCAACCCCAGCACACCGGCCCGGGCGTCTGAGGCACCCTCTGTGAGGGAAGCCCTCTCTGGACAGCGCTGGTACCCTGAAACAGACAAGGAGACAGTGGATTATATCCCCGGTTCCCCCCCCTTGTTGGATGTGTATGTGTGTGTGACTGGGTGCGTGTGTGCGTGTGTGCTTGTTGATCATTTGAGGAGGGGACCTGCTCCATGTTTCCAAGTCCTCCCGCCAGGTGAGGGCGCTGCTCCAGTGTCATCCCGTCTGGTGGCGTGAGTCGTCGGCAAGGTGCAGGGATGGGCCTTTCGGTCGCTTTTGTCGTCACTTCCCTGTGGACCGCTAGGTGGTTCTCGGCCATTGTTACTGCAGCTTTTACATCAACGGGGCGGTGGTACCTCAGCCACGCGGCGGTCCTGGGTGGGAGGGCGTCCATGAACTGCTCCAGCAGGATTCTTTCCACCACTTCGGGATCCTGCCCGTTCGGCTGGAGCCACCGGGTTGCCGCGTCTCCCAAATGCTGCGCCAGGACGAAGGGGCGGCCTTCTCGTCCCAACTTCATCGCCCGGAACTTTGTCCGATGCTCCTCCGGGCTGCTGCCGACCCGATCCAGGATGGCATGCCAAAGGTTAGCATACTGCATGCGGGCGGCTGCCGGGAGACTCAACGCCGCCCGCTGCACCTCCCCCACCAGCAGCGGCAGTAGCTTCACTCCCCACTCTTCCTCCGGCCATTTGCATGAGGTTGCGGTGGCCTCAAAGATGTCCAAAAACGTGTGGGGGTCTTCTGCCTCCCCCATTCGCTGCATGGATGTCGCTGCTCCCCCTCCTACCGTGGATCTGTCCATCAGCTGCTGGATTAACTGCGTCTGTTGCCGGCTTGCTGCCGATACCTCGGCCATCACTTGCCCGAGCGCCTCCAGGGGTGATGTGGTGGACATCGTCGTGGTTCGCTTAAGTTGGGTGACAGTTGTGGAGGTTTCCTGCGTCTCGCCCGGCTTCTTCTGACCACAGTATCACACAGCTCAGGATACAGGTTTGACACAGTATTTAATACATCTTTTACTTTACACAATTGTCCGTCTTTCAAGCTTTTCAGCTGTCTTTGTTCGTCTCCGTGCGTCTCTCCCGCATCCTCATGCGTCTGTCTCGCTTCATGGTCTCCAGCGCTGCTAATAAAGGGAACAGGTGATTAGATAACTCGTTCCAGCTGAGGTATCCACTCACCTGTTGGCTGCTTCATGGCCGGCCCCTGCACATACCCCGCCCGCAGGGGACGCGTGGAACACGCCCCTCTCCACATCCATTTATTTATATCTGCACCTTATTGATTTTTTTACTCCTGCACTACCATGAGCTAATGCAACAACATGTTGTTCTTGTCTGTACTGTAAAGTTCATATTTGAATAACAATAAAAAATAAGTCTAGTCTAAGTCTTGTGAGACAAATATTTTGTTCCTTTCACCAGGTTATTGTCATTTTGCCACTGTGGTTTCTGTTAAAACAGTATATATTATGATATTTATTTATCATTATTATGGTTCCACTGGCTTTTATTTAATTTGTTTCTTGTGTTTTTCCCTTATTTTGTACATGTTACACAATTTTAAATACACTTTTCAAAGACAAAGGGCATGTTTTTAGCTCGACCTACAGTTAAGGTAAAGGGGCATGTGCGGTCCAAATAAATTGATTAATTGGCATTTACACATGAATAATCTGACATTTGTCATTAATCATATACATTAACAAGTTAACTTCAACAGCCTTAAATCAAATATTCATTTTCCCGCCTATTTTCATATTGAAAGATTTTTGTGTCTTTTTATGCAACCAAATGCTAAAAATCTGCATGCAAAATTAATGAATTTACAAACCAAACATTTTGGGGGTAAAAAAAAGGGGAATTGTGGAAAATAAACAAATGAAAAAAGTTAAGTTTTAATTGCAAGTTAGGCAGCAAGGTGTAACAGGGGTTAGTGCATGTGCCTCACAATACGAAGGTCCTGAGTAGTCCTGAGTTCAATCCCGGGCTCGGGATCTTTGTGGAGTTTGCATGTTCTCCCTGTGACTGCGTGGATTCCCTCCGGCTACACCGCCTTCCGCCCACCTCCAAAAACATGCACCTGGGGATAGGTTGATTGGCAATACTAAAATTGACCCTAGTGTGTGAATGTGAGTGTGAATGTTGTCTGTCCATCTGTGTTGGCCCTGCAATGAGATGGCGACTTGTCCAGGGTGTACCCTGCCCTCCGCCCGAATGCAGCTGAGATAGGATGGAGCTGCAAAAAATGTAAAGCCTTATATAAGTGTTATAATGAAGGCGTCCCTGGTTCAATTCCCACCTAGTACCAACCTCGTCACGTCCGTTGTGTCCTGAGCAAGACACTTCACCCTTGCTCCTGATGGGTGCTGGTTGGCGCCTTGCATGGCAGCTCCCTCCATCAGTGTGTGAATGTGTGTGTGAATGGGTAAATGTGGAAGTAGTGTCAAAGCGCTTTGAGTACCTTGAAGGTAGAAAAGCGCTATACAAGTACAACCCATTTATCATTTATTTAACACATAGTGTAAGTGTCTATTTTAGCTATATTAGACTACGATCAAAATGTGTCACAGGCTGATGCAAATCTTTGTTGACAGAAATGTTGAAATGTAATATTTATTTTACACATTTTTACAACATTGGAAAACATTACTAAAATGGAGGCTTTTCAGAGGATGTGAAAACTCCTGGAAATTACTTGCTTAGAATGACCAATGACTTTTACGATCATATTTGTACATATCGTACGTGCTGGTGTTGTTCTATTGTTGTTGTTGTTTTTGTTGTTATTGTTGTGTTTGCTGTTGTTGTTTTTATCTTTGTCTAATCCCCCTCTTATCACCACAATTTCCCCCTCTGTCTTCCTTTTTTGCTCTTTTCTATCCCCTCCGGGCCGGCTGCACCAAATGGTAATACAAACACATTTAATAAAGTCAAACTCAAATAAGGCAACAAGAGAAGTATCCTACACTTCTATTTTGTAAAGTAAATCTGAACAGCCGATATGGGCATCTACATCAACTATATGATTTGCCTGAGAAGCTGGACATGACAAAAAAAAAAAAAAAAGAATGACCAAGTGTAAAGATGTGTATTTTCAAGTTGAATGAAACGGAAACTACAATTAAAATGACCTCAAATATACCTAAAATATGAAGAATAATGATGCATTATGTACATACAGCTAGCATACATAGCATGTTAGCATTGATTAGTTGTAGTCATGCAGTGGCCAAATATGTCTGATTAGCACTCCACACAAGTCAATAACATCAACAAAGCTCACCTTTGTGGATTCACGCTCAGCATAAAATGTTTGATGGACAAATAGAGACAAAGAAGGAGTGGCATAAAACACATCTTTCCGTGGCAGCATCAAGGACAATTTTACATTCAAACAAACTACGGTGCATTCAAGGACTGCCGAAATCAGGACAAAATGGTGTGCGCCAAATATTCTCATCAGAGAAGAATGTTTAATATACACAGTGGGATTTCTAACAATCAGTAATGTTTTTCCTCCTGCAGAAACCATATTAAAACAAAAAATCATTTTATTTTTCATCTTTTTCCATTTTTATACATTTTTGAAAAAGCTCCGGGGAGCCACTAGGGCGGCGCTAAAGAGACACTTTTGGCTCGAAAGCTGCGCTAAGTATTACCAAAATAAAAAATAATTTACAGTCTCGATGGTCTGTCTTCTCAGCTTGTGGAGGTGTGCTGCACGCTTCCACACCTCGCTTTTCCCAATAGTGGTAAGGCACACTTCCTGGGTTTTTGGAGGTGCCCTTCATGTCTGGCTCTTTGTACCCACAGCAAATACACACTCTGCATGACACCACAAACACTTCAAGTCTTTCACTTTTAATACATAACGTTTGGGAATCTGGAGCAGAATAACATATGATGTAAGTACCAAATCTTCTAATATGCATAGGGCGAATAAATTAATTCATGGGAAACATTGTGGTTATTTATCTTTTGCTTGCTTTCCGACTAAATAGTAATGAGAACACGTACACAGAGCATAGACACTTCCAGTTTTAAGCTTTCATCCACTGACCTTTATCGAGACAGTTTTTTCATTACTTGAGGTCAGACAGATGAAATATTAAAACTGTGATATCCAAACACTTCCAGGAAAGATCTGTAAATTTAAAACCCTCCAGTGATGTGAAGCAGTGCGGAAGGTTCCGCTTGAGTAAACCCTGCCCATCTCACGCTCGAAGGTGGCTTAAACAAATGAACTACAGTGTGACCGTGATCTGTTTGGGGTCAAGACGAAGCATGTGCGTGATTCAAAATGCATGGCTCGGAAGGGGGAAGAGTCTCTTTTCTGGAACACGAATGTCCTCATGAAGCCTTTAGAGGTGTGCTGAGGTCCCGGACAAATAGGCTTGAGTGTTCTCCGTCACCCTGCGCCCCCGCCTTCTTGCCTCAGCCGTTTCCTGCTAATGAGAGAAGCCCGCTAGGCCACATTAGTGGTGCTGCATTAACTGTTGCCACATGCTGCTGAAACCTTAAGTAATACACCTGTAATTCTTCCTCCGTTTGTTAATATTCTACAAGGGTCAATGTTTCTGAGCAGTCACAGTTTGATTCTTCATTCACACCTGCTTACACTTTTACTGTGACCTGCTTTAACTTTAACCGCTTTAAGGAGGTTGTGTAAAGTGGCCACATAATCTATAATAATACCCACATAAAAGCGCGCAGTCCAACTCAAGGGTAATTACTTTCCCTCTGTCCGATTTGTTTCATGTAAAAACAATACTTAAAGTATGTGACAGATGTGGAACATTTCATTTACAGAGCTTATTTAACTGCACATCAAAAACACTCGTATTGTAACTACTTTTTTCATGGAGTATCAGATTGATAGACATTATTTCCAGGAATTGTTTTAAAAAACATGTCCCATTTATTGGAAGCATCCCATTTGCCGTATGCATAAGGACAGGAGTGTCAAACTCATTGATCGGGGGTCAACATGGAGAAAAATCTACTCTCAAGTGGGCCGGACTGGCAAAGTCACGGCACGATAACTTAAAAACAAATACAACTTCAGATTGTTTTCTTTGTTTAAAAATAGAACAAGCACATACTGAAAATGTACTAATCATAATGTTTTTTTTACATGTACCAATGATTGTCACACACACAGTGGGTGTGGTGAAATTATCCTCTTGACCGATCATCCTTTGTCACCCCCTGGGAGGTGAGGGGAGCAGTGAGCAGCAACGGTTGCCGCGCCCAGGAATCATATTGATGATTTAAACCCCAATTCCAACACTTGATGCTGAGTGTCAAGCAGAGAGGTGATGGGTCCCCTTTTTATAGTCTTTGGTAAGACTCGGGGGGGGGGGGGGGGGGGGGGGGGGTTTGAACTCACGACCTACTGCTCTCAGGGCGGACACTCTAACCACAAGGCCACTGAGCAGATAGTGGTTATATGTTGTGGTTATTGGATTCTACCTTTATTTATACTTTCTGAATAAACTATGTGATAATGTTCATCGGTCAACTCATTGGTGTTAATTTTCAATATATCAAGATAAAAAACAAAATATAAAAATCAATTTACTGTCAGAGTTGCCACTGACAGTTTGTTTGTGTTTTAGCTTCTCCTCTGTGTGTTTAGTATTTCCTGTCATTAGTTCCTGTCTAGTGCTCTTATTTTGGTTCAGCTTCCTGTTTGTCTCCCTGTGTCCTGTTTTCACTCAGCTGCGGCTGATTGGCATCTGGTCACACCTGATGTCAATCAGCCAGCTCCTATTTTACCTGCTTTGTTCCTCCAGTCAGGGCTGGATCATTGTATTGTCATTTGTCTTGTCGATGTCACGTCTAGTCGCTCTTGTGATGTTTTATCGCTCCTGTCGTGTCGTACCTTGTCTTTGCAGCGTAGCGGTAAGCTATATTCAGTTGATGTTTGTAGCTTACTGTTTTTTGTTCCCTGCTTCCGTTTTATTTTTCATTATACAAGTACGACTTCTGTTTGCCTGTTCGCTACACGCTAGCTTCCACGCTGAGCTCTTGTTCGTTGTTTTCTAGCTCCCAGGCTAGCTCCTTTTGTTTGATTATCCACCTCGTGCGCGCTTTGTGTTTTTACCCTTTTGTTTTTTTTTTTGTCTTAGTATTTAATTAAATCATGTTCTCACATTCCATGCCTGCCGCCATCTCTGCATCAAATAACCCTGACATTTACAGGATGTTATTCATGTAGTTTGCTCATTTTCCTTGACTGGTGCACTAACATCATGTGGTTTATTCTTTTTTTTTTACATATCCAATTCAATCCAATCCACTTTATTTATATAGCACATTTTAAACATTGAAAATGTTTCCAAAGTGCTGCACAACAATATTAAAAATAAGATTTATATATTATCCTTAGCTCCAACAATGACTGAATAAAAACAACATAGATAAATGTAAAACCAATATAAACACAATATAAACATAAATATGATTAAAAAGATTTTAAAGGGTATAACCAATTAAAACAATAAATAAAAATAAACATAAAAAAAAAACACAGAGGACCACACACGTCATTAATGTTAAAAGCCAGAAAATATAAGTGAGTCTTAAGACAAAACTTAAAACACACCACTGTGGGAGCAGTTGGAACATGGAGGGGCAGAGTGTTCCAGAGCTTGGGGCCGACCACAGAAAAGCCTGGTTTTAAGCTGCATTAATAAGTAGAATCATCTACTAAAGTACAAATAATTGCTATTGCGACTTTTAGTGGACACATTTAGAACAGAAGTTTCTTTCATTCAAAAATTTGGGCTCATTTTTACACTTAGCAAACTCATCCTGTGGGCCGGATAAAAAAAACAGCCATACGTTTGACACCCCTGCATTAGGAGATGTAATTCTATTGATGAAATAGGTTTGTGTCATTGCTCTGCTGCATATTGTTATACTAAAACAAACTACAGAATGGGGGAAGAAAAGGCAAACATTTTGTGGCACAAAAACAGAACCCCCCAACGACCGAGGGTTCAGACAGCGGCCAAACAGAACTGCAAAAAGAATTGCTCTTAGTGGTGCATCGGCATTGCAGGAATTTTTTAATTTCCTGTTCCTCAATAATTCTGCTCTTGTTAGGTTCTTGGACAAGATCCTGCTCTGTACCTCGTCTGATCATCTCAATCCACCAGACAGATGGAGGGGAACTTGAATGTGTTATCATTGCTTCGTGACATGATGCCACTGTGCAGGGCTTGGCCAGGACCAGACTGGAACTATCAGTTGGAAAGGCGGTTGGACCTCAGACTGTGATGTCACAGGCTAGGACACACACCTGCCATCAAGGTGACCAATCCATCCTCCGGGCGCTTTATGAGCACTTGGTGATGAACCGGAATGATTAGACTGCTTTTACTGTGCAAATAAAGACAACAGCAAGATGAGAAGCAGAAGTGAGTGGTAAGTGCTTGACAGAGGGGGCATTGACTTCCAGGCCTGCGGGGCTGTGGAGCCGCGTTTCAGCTGGAGGTATTCCCTCTTTAACCTCCAACCCGCCGCCCTCCCCATTGCACGCCCATTTCAGCCGTTCGGGGTCAAACAAATCACCTGCCATCACAGGTGCTGACCTGTTGTTTATTCGTAAATGTCTGAAGGACACGCTCGGAGAGGGGGAGGAGTCGCAAAGAGGTAGTGGTGGGGTTAAAGCGCTAGTCTTAAAGTAGATTTAGAAGTCCCTCAGGGGGCTGCTGTGCTTGCCTCTAAAATGAGCGCCCATAAACTGACAATGACTGAAAAAAAAGACTCAGTTAACAGCTAAATTGACATATTCCATATTCCACATATTCTACTGCTCGCTAGTGTCATCATATCTGAGTTATTTTGCAGAAATATGGGAAAATAACTACAAAAGTACACTTCATTCATTAACAGTGATACAAAAAAGATCTGTTAAAATAATAAATAATGTTGGATATAGAGAATATACAAACCCTTTGTTCATTGAATCAAACATCTCAGAGAAAAATGTAATTTAAAACATTTGTACGTGAGTATAACACTTAAGACCTTCAGTATATCAGTGTGTGGAAATAAATTATGGAATGGATTAAGCAAAGAAATCAAACAATGTACTACTATTATCCACTTCAAGAAACTCTACAAACTTAAAGTGTTTACAAAGTACAAAGAATAAGAGGAACCACGATAAACATTCTGAATTTTTGGTAACACTTTAGTATGGGGAACATATTCATCATTAATTAGTTGCTTATTAACATAGGGTTGGGTTTAGGTTTAGGCTTAGGGTTGGGGTTGGGGTTGGGGTTAGGGTTAGGGATAGGGTTGGGGTTAGGATTAGGGTTAAGGTTGGGGAAGACTCTTAGTTAATGGTTTACTGGTAGTATAATAAGGCCATGAAGAATAAGGCATTAATAAGTACTTAATAATTAGTACTTATTAATATAATATATTATATATTAATATATTATGTGCACTTAAGATGTGACTTTAAGGTTTTACTACTTACGTATAAAATACAACACTGTCTAGCTCAGGGGTGGGCATTACGTCGATCGCGATCGACTGGTGGATCTTGGAGGGTGTGTCAGTCGATCTCAAGCCAGGCATTAAAAAATATACATAAAAATGAGCAATCATCAATCATACCAAGACTTCACTTTCGTCAGTTGTTTGACATTCTCGGCACCCGAGGATCTTGTGAGATGACGTTGGCTACTGCGAGCTCATATTTAAGAAAAAAATCACTAACAGGGCGGACGCAGAGAAACACATTTTATTTCTAGAGACTCCGTACCTACTGTCAAAACTCTGAAGACCGACTGCACAGTTCCTGTCTTCACCATAAAAGACCTGTTTCATCCTGCCTGTGCTAACAAAATAAGAGTCTCAGAAAGCTAGCGTGCACAAGCTAGCAAGCTACGGAGTTTGATGCCAATGTATTCCTCCCCCGCCCTCAGCGACCGCTTTCTCACTTGCTTGCCCACCCGCACACTCACTGACGTCACTCACCTGCTGCCAGACATTAAAGGGCCACACACATATGCTACTCTCATAACAAAGTATTTAAAAACGAGTATGCAAGTTGGACTAATGAGATGCCAAATCCAACCACTTTCATGTGGTATTGGACAGAAAGGAGGACTTTTTTTTCCCTCCATTTGAAAATGCGGACGTTATCAGCACCACTGTCTGATTCCAATCAATGCAAGTCATCAGAATCGAATACACCAACTTATATTCTTGTCTTCATGAAAGAAAGGAATCTATGTGTGTTAAACATGCTTGTATTATTATTAAACAGCATTAACTTGTGAACAAAAATGTCTCTTTCATAAATAAATAAATATAAATTATAAATAGGAATGAGGTAGATCTCCTCGACTTGGTCAATTGAAAAGTAGGTCACCTGCAGAAAAAGTGTGAGCGCCCCTGGTCTAGCTCCATCCTATCTTGCCGATTGTATTGTACCATATGTCCCGGCAAGAAATCTGCGTTCAAAGGACTCCGGCTTATTAGTGATTCCCAAAGCCCAAAAAAAGTCGGTGGGCTATAGAGCGTTTTCATTTCGGGCTCCAGTACTCCAGTACTCTGGAATGCCCTCCCCAGTTCGAGATGCCACCTCAGTAGAAGCATTTAAGTCTCACCTTAAAACTCATTTGTATACTCTAGCCTTTAAATAGACTCCCTTTTTAGACCAGTTGATCTGCCGTTTCTTTTCTTTTTCTCCTATGTCCCATTCTCCCTTGTGGAGGGGGTCCGGTCCGATCCGGTGGCCATGGACTGGTTGCCTGTGTATCGGCTAGGACATCCTTGCGCTGCTGATCCGCCTCCGCTTGGGATGGTTTCCTGCTGGCTCCGCTGTGAACGGGACTCTCGCTGCTGTGTTGGATCCGCTTTGGACTGGACTCTCGCGGCTGTGTTGGATCCATTATGGATTGAACTTTCACAGTATCATGTTAGACCCGCTCGACATCCATTGCTTTCGTCCTCTCCAAGGTTTTCATAGTCATCATTGTCACCGACGTCCCACTGGGTGTGAGTTTTCCTTGCCCTTATGTGGGCTCTACCGAGGATGTCGTAGTGGTTTGTGTTGTGGTTTGTGCAGCCCTTTGAGACACTAGTGATTTAGGGCTATATAAGTAAACATTGATTGATTGATTGATATTACAAATGTGCATTTTCATAATCAAATAATTAATGGTGAACGTGTTCCCCATACTAAAGTGTTAATGATTTTTTTTCATCCATCCATTCATTTTCTAGATAATCTTTTTTATCTCACCATATGAAATATAACTTACTTCACAAATTATTATTTATTTATTTTTATTGTTATTTATTATGGCATATATTGTGAATAAATTGAGAACAGGAAGTGAACAAAAGTTTTAGCAACTGCTATGTAAAGGAAAAGGGGTAGGATTAAGTAAACTCTGCTTCTTCCTACTCCTTTTTGAACATGTTGAATAGAGAAACTGGAAATTGTGATGTATGCATGCATGTTCGAAATAAACAGAAACTCAACTCAACTCAATATTAATATCATTGCTGGAACTCAAACATACAGTTGAAACTCAACATTGAAAAGTTCCTAATGTTGCACAAAAACAACCAGGGCTGCGGCTCCCTAAGTTCCGCCCTTCCCTAAGTTCCGCCCCTCCTTACTAAACTGGACTTAGGGCCTGTTTTTTGTGAACAAGCTCATGTAAAATGTCAATTTGACAGTGTGCTTCTTGTGAAATTTTACAACAACCAGATATCTAAGCTCTTGCTGCTCTGTCTCGGATTAGAATATAATGGTACATTTCACAAGTACCACATGGCCCGCTGTGTTACTAAATACAAATGTGAGTGTCAGGAAAATATGTCAAATTATGTTTTGCTAAATTTGTTATATTAGACAAAAAAAAAAAAAAAAAAAAAAACTATATATATATATATATATATATATATATATATATATATAAACAATTTATTCCCAATGGATTTGCTATAGTGCAAATTAGGCATCAAATTAATTCAAGTTTGATTAAGAAAAGCATTAAAAACCTTTCACATAAATAAAAAGTGTGGAACATTTTTTGTAATGGGGGCTTACAATAAAATTCTGCATAGAGCCCCAATTTAGCCAGAGGCGGCCCTGAAAATGACATTAGTTTGCGTCATCAGAATACTGTTAATTAATTAAAAAAACTTAATCAATGAACTTTGACCACCTTTTTTGTATTCCTCTGGATTTTTGTAAATTTGATGTGACCCTTATTCCAATATAAAGGCCAGCCTAAAAGCCTCGAGAGAATTAGTGGATGTTTTATGAAGTAAACATTTAAGGGAGTAGCGACACCATACAGGTCACCATCATCTTCACAGTGAACATTTGTCATTTCAGTTAAGAGTGAGGCACCAGGGGATAGGCTCCAGTCCCCCGCAACCTTAAGAGAGACACGCAGTAGAAAATGGATGGATGGATGGATAAAACTTCTACGTTAGTGAATACTTCTATAGGAGCCGTGCAATTTCGCCTATAAAGCTCTTAAAACATTCAAACACCTCCATTAATGTTTTATCTACATGATATAAGTATATACGTAGCGAAGAAACAGGCACATTTATAATAACATTTAATATTTATGTATTTTGATAATTTAAAACATACGTGGCACATTAATTTAAAAAATGCATCATGTTGGCTTTTTTTTCGTCATCACTGATTATTACTCACTGCAGACTTTATGAGACCCAACAAACAAAATAAAACACCACTTACTGTATGAGGTCTGCTGTCATTAGGAAGCCAACTGCTGGGATGTTCATATATTCCCATTTAGGTGAAGAATGTCTCCTAATCCTCGTGAAGAAACAGGGTTGGGGGTTTGTGGGACCAAGCGTCTTTTTGTGTCGTCCTGGCGAGTTTCGGGTGTTAAATTGGCTGTCAAAGTGTAACAACATGTTGGAATACCTACTCAGACGTCTCATGTCCAAACTTTCCACAATTAAAAACAAATATTGAAAAACTGTTTAACAACAGATTAGACGAATTCATAAATAAAAATGAAACACTCACAGACAACCAATACAGATACAGAGCCAACATTTCAACATCAACGGCATTAATCAAAATAACGATCACGGATGCATTAGATAGCAAAAAATGTGCTGCTGCAGTCTTTATGGATTTAACAGAAGCATTTGACACAATTTATCATAGCATCTGTGGATGTCCTTGTGGTTTGTGTTGTGGTTTGTGCAGCCCTTTGAGACACTAGTGATTTAGGGCTATATAAATAATCATTGATTGATTGATTGATTGATCTTAATAAACAATATAGACAGGTATGGAATCAAAGGGCTTGGTTTTAAGCTGGGTTAGAAACTACTTAACCAACAGGAAGCAATACATGGAGATAGGTGAACACACATCTACAGAGCTGAACATATTTTGTGGCGTACCTCAGGGATCAATGCTTGGACCAAACTTGCTCAATATTTATATAAACGACATTTGTATAGTTACAAAGGACTTAAAGTTAGTATTATTTGCAGATGATACAACTGTGTTTGGTTCAGGAGAGAACACGCAGAAGACAATATAAATAATAACAGAAGACATTAACAAATTAAAAAGATGGTTTGACAAAAACAGACAATCTTTGAATCTCAGTGAAACTAAAATAGCGCTGTTTGGTAACAGTAGAAGGGAAAGTCAAACACAAAGTGTTTGACTAAATATTGAAAACGTAAATTTGTAAATATTGAAAACGTAAAAGAAAACACTTTTTTTTTGGATGTAATAATAGAAGATAAAATGAACTGTTTGATATGTTTTACATCATGTAAAACATATACATCATAAAGTAGCAAGAAACACGTCAAGAATGAATAAAGCAAAACATGTTCTGGACCAAAACTCACTTCATTTTCTTTACTGTTCACTAGTATCACCCTATCTGAGTTATTGTGTAGAAATATGGGTAAACAACTACAAATGTGCGCTTCATTCACTAACGGTGTTACAAAAAAAAATCAATTAGAATAATACATAATGTTGGATTTAGAAAACATACAAACCCTTTATTTATTTAACCACACATATTGAAATTCAACGATTTGGTGCATTTGCAAACCGCTAAAATTATGTATAAAGCACACTATTACTTGCTAACCAAGAATGTAAATAAATAAATAAATGGGTTGTACTTGTATTGCGCTTTTCTATCTTCAAGGTACTCAAAGCGCTTTGACACCACTTCCACATTTACCCATTCACACACACATTCACACACTGATGGAGGGAGCTGCCATGCAAGGCGCCAACCAGCACCCATCAGGAGCAAGGGTGAAGTGTCTTGCTCAGGACACAACGGACGTGACGAGGTTGGTTCTAGGTGGGATTTGAACCAGTGACCCTCGGGTTGCACACGGCCACTCTTCCACTGCGCCACGCCGTCCCTCAATTCTTCTCAACAAAAGAGGAGAAATACGACCTTAGAGGAAAAACTTATTTAAAACATGTCTATGCTCGTACAACACTTAAAACTTTTAGCATATCTGTATGTGGAATTACATTATGGAATGGATGTACCAAATTAAAAAAAACAGAGCACCAATATAGTTAAGTTTAAGAGACTGTTCAAACTACAAGTGTTCAAAAAGTACAAAGAACAATAATTAATATGAACATCTTGAACCCTTTTTTTTTCTTTTGGATTAGATTGTTTATGTATTTGATATTTGTTTACCTACTATGGTATGTTATTTATGATTTTTTTATGTATTCACTGTTCTGTTGCAAAAAAACAAGGAAATGGGATAACATTGCTGTGGTATGAAAAGGGTTGCCAAGTATGTTCCTTTGGGAAAGCCAGTAAAAAGCCTGACATTTATCTAACCATTTAGTTACATTATTATCTGACTCAGGTCTCATACACTATGAGAGCACGGCAGATTCCAAAGCACAGAAGGCTTGAGCATGACATACTCACCTTGCAACAATCCAACAATTCCTCACACATTATCCAGAAGCAAAGTCAACCTCAACATTGTTGAATCAAAGCAATGATTTATCCAAACATTTAAATAATGGATTTATGTGTACACACCCCTTTGTCTTGACAGTGTGTCGCCACAAAGCTGGCAAAAGAACTAAAAAGCCTGAAAAGAAAAGTGTAAGATTGATCAGTATCAAATGATGTCAAATGCCCATGTAATGTAAAGCTGAGATTGAGCTTGATCAATTAGAGTTTGCAGTGGAGCAGAAAATAGCTTGTGGCGGCGCAAAGGTGGAGGAATGCGCAAAAAAAAAAAAAGGAAACTTTTCACGCACGTATACGTTTCCCTGTTCTCACTTCAGCAATATTCTTTGTTTTTACAATAAAACAAAACAATTATTCACCCTGAATGTTATACTGTATGTGTGTGTGTATGTTATAATCCAAATATTATGGATCACCAACAGTGGAATATTAAACATATCCTCATGAGAACCAGCGTCTTCTGCAGTGGACATTTTTCAGAGTTAAACACTTTAGACACAAATTAGCCCCTTTTGCATGTCATTAATTGACCACAGAAAAGGATGCATGCCTTCAGGAGAATACTGTATGTCTTCATTATTTGTGTCCAGTAGTAGATATGAATGATACCACAATAAGCAAGCTCACTTCAAGTCATGTTTTATTTCTGCTCCTTGCTCATTCAACAGGAATTAAAGGCCTACTGAAACCCACTACTACCGACCACGCAGTCTGACAGTTTATATATCAATGATGAAATATTAACATTGCAACACATGCCAATACGGCCAGTTTAGTTTACTAAATTACAATTTTAAATTTCCCGCAGAGTTTCCTGTTGAAAACGTCACGGAATGATGACACGTATGATGACGCGTGTTTGTGACGTTATTGGTTGGAGGGGACATATTAGCCAGCACCACTTGCGGCTAAAAGTCGTTTCTTTTCATCGCGCAATTACACAGTATTCTGGACATCTGTGTTGCTGAATCTTTTTGCAATTTGTTCAATTAATAATGGAGAAGTCAAAGTAGAAAGATGGAGGTGGGAAGCTTTATACTTTAGCCACACAAACACACGGTGATTCCTTGTTTAAAATTCCCGGAGGTGAAGCTTTACTATGGATCAGAGCGGTCAAGTGAACATGGTTCCTGACCACTTGTCAACCGGCAGGTTTCGGTTAGAAAATTGTGGTAAAAAGTCGCCTCTTACCGGAGATCAGCGGAACTTGCGCCGTTCATGCAGCTGCCATGACTTCCCTCAGAGACTGGCGTCAACACACCCGTGGAGACACCCCACCAACTATCAGGTACTATTTAACTCACTAAAACGCTAGCAACACAATAGAAAGATAAGGGATTTCCCAGAATTATCCTAGTAAATGTGTCTAAAAACATCTGAATCGCTCCCAATGCAATCGCCTTTTTTTTTATTAACTTTTTTTTTTTTTCCTAGTCTTTCACTATCAATATCCTCATCCACAAATCTTTCATCCTCGCTAAAATTAATGGGGAAATTGTCGTTTTCTCGGTGCGAATAGCTCTTTTTTTTGGAGGCTCCCATTATAAACAATGTGAGGATGTGAGGAGCCCTCCCACTGGTGACGTCATCGTCTGCTACTTCCGGTAAAGGCAAGGCTTTTTTATTAGCGACCAAAAGTTGCGAACTTTATCGTGGATGTTCTCTACTAAATCCTTTCAGCAAAAATATGGCAATATCGCCAAATAATCAAGTTTGACACATAAAATGGACCTGCTATCCTCGTTTAAATAAGAAAATCTCATTTCAGTAGGCCTTTAAAGTGACTCAACAAGGGCTTGCACACAACACAATGGACACTGTAACAAACTGCAATTTGACATGAACACGTTATCTTTGCTAATACTTTCAGAGGAACAAAAAATCATGAATATTGTTGCTACACTGACAGGAAATGCTGCTCAGAATTAAACCATTTTGAAGAGAATAGTCAGCCAATAATCCAGGCAAAGGGGACAAGACAAGGTGAGACGTGAGTATAGACATTTCCCAATTTTGGATTTAAATTTAACATTCGTGTTTAGATTTAACATTTAGCGCCCACATTTAGATATGTTTACATTTAAGATTTAGTTTGAGTTTTAAGATTTGGATTTAAATTTAACATGTGTTTTTAGATTTAAGATTTAGATTTAGATTTAAGATTTATATTTGGCAGCAATGATAGGACGGTGGAAGAGGGGTTAGTGCATGTTCCTCACAATAAGATGGTCCTACATGTTCTCCCCGTGATTGCGTGGAGACCCTCCGGGTACTCCGGCTTCCTCCCACCTCCAAAGACAGGTTGATGGGCAACACTAGATAGTGTGTATGTGAGTGTGAATGTTGTCTGTCTATGTGTGTCTGCCCTGTGATGAGGTGGTGACTTTTCCAGGGTGCATAGGCGCCGATCCCGTGGGTGCTCTGGCCCACGTGGGATTGTTGGCAACTTTCAATCTTTAAAATATTTTTTTTTAAATCAAACTTGTTGTAGTTAATTTTGTGGCGAATTTGGTCCGTTTTACAAAATAATGAAGCCACAAATCATATGGGATATTAACTTCTCAGAACGTCTAGTTCTTTTTTTTTTTTAGTACACACACACCGAGCACCCACTGGCAGAAATCTTAGATAGCTTAGATAGGCTCCAGTACCCTCTGCAACCCCAAAAGGGACAAGCGGTAGAACATGGATGATTGGATGGATTTAGATCTAAGTTTAACATTCATATTTATATTTAACGTTTAGGTTAATATTTAACATTTCGCACTCACATTTAGATTTGGATTTAGAATTAAGATTTAGATTTAGATGTAACTTTCACGTTTAGATTTAACATTTAGATTTAGTATTTATATTTGGATGGAACAAGACCATATAACATACATCTGTATTTGTGGATGCAAATGCAAAAGTGCAATATATTTATATGTACAGTAAATTCATTTATACCTGCACCTTCTTTTGTAAATGCAAAGACTGCACCTTTATTGCTCTTTTACTATGCACAACAACAAGCTAATGGAACTAAATGTAGTTCTTATCTGTACTGTAAAGTTAAAATTTGAATGACAATAAAGGAAGTCTAAGTCTATTATTGATGACTAGATTTAACATCTAGGTTTAGATTTATCATTTAGATTTAGATTCAACATTTATATGTACGTAGACTTAAGATTTAGGTGTGCCGTATTTTTCGGAGTATAAGTCGCACCTGCTGAAAATGCATAACAAGGACGAAAAAAAAACATATATAAGTCGCGCTGGAGTATAAGTCGCATTTTTTGGGAAAATTTATTTGATAAAACCCAACACCAAGAATAGACATTTGAAAGGCAATTTAAAATAAATAAAGAATAGTGAACAACAGGCTGAATAAGTGTACGTTATATGACGCATAAATAACCAACTGAGAAGGTGCCTGGTATGTTAACGCAACATATTATGGTAAGAGTCATTCAAATAACCATAACATATAGAACATGCTACACCTTTACCAAACAATCTGTCATTTCCAATCGCTAAATCCGATGAAATGTTATATGTATAGTCTCTTACGTGAATGAGTTAATTAATATTATTTGATATTTTAGGGTAATGTGTTAATAATTTCACACATAAGTCGCTCCTGAGTATAAGTCGCACCCCTTGCAAAACAATGAAAAAAGCTGCGACTTATACGCCTGAAAAATACGGCAGATTTAACATTAAGATTTAACATTTAAGTTTAGGGACCATTTAGTGTTGCCAATCAACCTATCGCCAGGTGCATGTCTTTTGAGGCGGGAGGAAGCTGTAGTACCCAGAGGAACCCACGCAGTCACGGGGGAGAACATGCAGAGAGAGGGACGGGAGGTGGGTAATGGATGGATGGATTTAGGTTTAGATTCAACATGTAGATTCAGCGTTAAGATCTGGGTTTAGATAAAACATTTGCATTTAGATTTTAGATTTAGATATAAAATTCAGATTTAAAATTCAGATTTAGATTCAACATTTTGACATAATATTTAGAGTCAACATTTATTTAGAATTTAAATGTGATGAAAATGAGCTAAGTGTAAGAAAAGTGTCTTAAATGTAAGAAAAGTGTGTTAAATGTGAGAAAAGTGAGTTGAATGTGAGGAAAGTGAAGTAAATGTGAGAAATACTGCATATCTGCTAGAAAAGTGTGACTGAACTTTTAAATTCGGCATACTTCCTCCACAACGGTCATTTTGGAATTTTGTTAAAGTGTGACATTTTGTTCAGGTGTGACGTTAGCGGATTTTCCATATATGGTATATGGTACCCACGGGCCTTCACAAAAAGAAGGATTTTCCGAAAAAAAAAAAAAAATGTAATGGTGGTTGTGGTGACTGCTCTCTATGGCAATAAAGGAGACAATGAAACTGTAAGAAAAAATAGTTCAGTAGAAATGAATGAATGACTTTTTCCCTTTATTTTTTAATTTTTATTTATTTATTTATTTCAGGCAATGACATAGAGATAAAAAAGTACAAAGTTAACAGCACATAATAACATAAATTAACATAGTGCAAAAGGTAATGTATAGTATGTAATGCATGATTGTCTAGTTGTGCCTGAAAGGGAAGATAACTTATTTAATCACGCCCCAGTTCTCCATTCAGTGATTATTCCCATGAGTTTCACTGTTAGATTGTTTAAAGGCCTACTGAAACCCACTACTACCCACCACGCAGTCTGATAGTTTATATATCAATGATGAAATATTACCATTGCAACACATGCCAATACGGCCTTTTTTAGTTTACTAAATTGCAATTTTGAATTTCCAGAGCGTTTCTTCTTGAAAACGTCGCGTAATGATGACGTGTACGCATGACGTACCGGGCTGTTAGGAAATATGAGCGCTGCACACACACAGCTTTAAGTCGTCTGCTTAAACGGCATAATTACACAGTATTTTGGACATCTGTGTTGCTGAATCTTTTGCAATTTGTTCAATTAATATTGGAGAAGTCAAAGTAGAAAGATGGAATTAGGAAGCTCTAGCCTTTAGCCACACAAACACACGGTGGTTCCTTCTTTAAAATTCCTGGAGGTGAAACTTTACTATGCCTCACAGCGAACATGGATCCCGACCGAATGTCAACCAGCAGGTTTCGGTGAGAAAATTGCGGTAAAAAGTCGCTTCTTACCGGAGATCAGCTCATAAAGCTGCCGTCGACTTCCCTGAGACACTGCGCGTTAAGACACCCGTGGACACACACATCTGACTATCAGGTACTATTAGAACTCACTAAAACACTAGCAACACAATAGCAAGATAAAGGATTTCCCAGAATTATCCTAGTAAATGTGTCTGAAAACAATTGACTCCGTCCCAATGCAATCGCGTATTTTTTTTAAAATTGTTTTTTTTTTCCCTATTCCGTCGCTATCAATATCCTCAAACACGAATATTTCATCCTCGCTCAAATTAATGGGGAAATTGTCGTTTTCTCGGTCCGAATAGCTCTTTTTTTGGAGGCTCCCATTAAAAATAATGTGAGGATGTGAGGAGCCATCAACATGTGACGTCATCTTCTGTGACCTCTGGTAAACGCAGGGCTTTTCTGTTAGCACCAAAAGTTGCGAACTTTATCGTGGATGTTCTCTACTAAATCCTTTTAGCAAAAATATAGCAATATCGCGAAATTATCAAGTATGACACAAAGAATGGACCTGCTATCCCCATTTAAATAAGAAAATCTAATTTCAGTAGGACTTTAAGGATTATAATACAAATGTTATATCATCGTGGCATTGCCACAGGTAGCAATAATTATTACACTGTAACAATAATTTGTATCAACAATGTAGGAAGAATGAATATACCAACAATGTTAATAGACAACATAGCAATAATGGTAACAAAACATTGAGCACATGTTAACACTTTGAGACAGTACAACAGCAGGTCAAATTAAAGACCCTCACCTCTATATTTGAACCAGACCTGATGTTTGTATAATAGTGTTTAAATCGATTAATAGTATGACATTGCTTGTGTTGTAAGTTCAGTTTGTTCCATAGTTTTACTCCGCATACAGACACACAAAAACGTTTATGAGTGGTTTGAGCTCTGTGTCGGCAGATATGTTAGCAATGTTAGCTGGAGTTGTTGTGTGGCTAGCTAAGCCTTCTACTGTGACACGAGCATGACCGTTTTCCAGCACTATAAGGATTAATTTTTTGGAAAAACTACTTTCAATGGCTGGCTGGGTTACTTTTGTGTATGGCAATGGAGAAGCTAATAAAACAGTAATAACAGTAGGTTTGAAATGTGTGAATTATACGTTAGCAATGCTGGCTCGATTGGTTGTGTAGCTGGCTGAGCTTTCTAATGTAAGACAAGAGCATCGCTGTCCTTTAGCAAAATAAAGAATTCTTCCCAAAATCTACTTTTAATTGTATCAGTTTCCAGTGAGTTTGGCAATGGACCGGTTAGTATTATAATTCGTTGTTAGAGCCTCGCACAGAATTATGTAGCCTGTAGCACAGCTAACAGTATGGATGGCTTGGGCCTTTACTGTTTACAAGTTTTCAAAGCATGAAAGTATGATAATGATATAAAATGGAAATGCATTTTATGGTCAATATATACATGCATACGTCAGGATGTAGCATTGGAAAGACAATGACTTGGTAAAATGTAGCCTTAGCTAGCGTATAGTACTGGATCTGCAGTCGGGCTTTCTTTCCCTGGCGTTGCCCCCTTTTTGATCTATATAACATGTAATTATGGTTCTTTGGTCAAAAGTTGGCATGCATTTTACGTAAAGACCTATCTTCCAGGCAATTTTTATATTTGTTCAAAAAGGGTTTGTTTTGAGGGACGGAGTTGTTAGAAGCAAAGGAAGCCCTCCTTTCCACGCCCCTTTATGCTGACTATCCTTACATCCCCGCCTCCTTGAGCCGACAAAAAACCTTAGATGACCTGCTGGTCTTGCAATATCATCAACAATTATAGGACCCATTACCTACCTTCTTGGCACTCAGCATCAAGGTTTGGAATTGGGGGTTGAATCACCAAATGATTCCTGAGCGCAGCTACCGCTGCTGCTCACTGCTCCCCTTCCCTCCCAGGGGGTGGAACAAGAGGATGGGTCAAATGCAGAGGGTAATTTCACCACACTTAGTGTGTGTGTGTAACTATCTGTGATACTTTAACTTTAACTTTAAAATTAGGTGGGTGGTGGAAATCACAGGTGTCCATATTCCATACGGTTTTAGCAAAACAAAACAAAAAAACAATGACTGTATAATAAACAAAGCTACGGGGCGGGGACGAAAGGTTAGTCCGGGGGCGTACAAAGGATGGCTTCATTGGCATCGAACAACTCCGCCTCCCAAAAGGAATTGTTTTTGAAGATAAAACAAAAATAGGCTGAACGATGGGTCTTTATAGCAAAACAATTGCAACATTTTAACCGAGGAACCATCATGACATGTTATATACACCAAAATGAAGTGTTTTAAAAATTCAAATAAAGTCATGACATAACCCATTTAAAAAATGTAAAATGGGTTAACACTTTTGTATGGGGAACAAATATTCACCATTAATTAGTTATTATTAGTTATTATTAAGTACTTATTAATGCCTTATTCTGCATGGCCTTATTATACAACCAGTAAGCCATTAACTAAGAGTCTTCCCTCAATAACCTCAGAATTATTGCTTATTAGTAACCCTAACCCTAACCCTTTTATGTTCCCTTCCATACATTTTCTACCGCTTATTCCCTTTTGGGGTCACGGGGGGTGCTGGCGCCTATCTCCCTTAGTGTCCAAATAACTCTAAATGAAGTCTTTGTTACTTTAATAAGCAACTATTTAATGGTGTATATGTTCCCCATACTAAAGTGTTACCAAAAATGAAAGTGAAAAATATGCTTAAAACGCAAATAGAATAACCACCTGAAATAAACTTTAGTTCTGACTCTGTTTTATCAAAATAGGCCAGCTAACAGTTTAGTCTTTATTTTTAAGTATAACATGCCTGATTAAACCAATAACTTTGAGGGGATAGTTCCAAAATCATAATGGACGTAAATAATAACAAATGATCTCACTTCCTTGCAGGAACAATGCAGAGGCTAGTTGGAAAACTTTCAGAGAGAAGTCAGTCGTGATCTGTGAGCTGCGGTTCATCTTGCAAGCGTCCTAATCTGCAGCAAAAATCTCTTTACTGTCACATCAGTGAAACCTGTAAAGTTGATATTTTCATAGTCTATAATTTGTGGCCGATATTATCAGCGCGTCAGGCCAAGCTAAACGATGAATCCGTTAAAATGACTCATTACCTGCTTTATTCCGGTTTATCGCCTTGATCTGCCTTCAAAAGTGGCGTCTTAACAGAAAACTTCCTCTGAGGTCATTCCCGCTGACAGCTCGAATCACGTTGCTTATTGAGCAAGAGGTTGAGTGCTGAGGCTTGACGGGCAGGTGTAATAAGGCAGGGAGGTGCGCTGTCACCCATGGGTGCTGCCTCAGGGGGGAGTGAGGCCCTGTGAGCATTGTCGGATTCCTGGGCCATAGTGTAACTCTTTGTTGGCTTTGTTGTGCAGAAATGACAAATATGTTCATGCTTGACGTGTTCTTGTAATAGTGGGGTAATGAGTGTCAAAACGCCGCGGTCATTCCAAATACCTCGTGGCGTCCTGCTCTTTGCTCTGGTGTCAAGCACACAATCTGCAGCTGTCACACCTTACGACGTGTGATTTATGACCGTGGTGAGCTTTGACGTGCAGGAAACATCGATATTTCTTATTAGTCACTTTCCTGTGTGTACTTGTCTACATAGCAGTATCATGAAAGTCATCGGTTGATAATTCATTACATGTAAGTAGTTCACTGCAACCACGAGTGAGAGTGTGCAAATGATTGATTAATGATTCACATTTGAACAATGACATAAGTGTGTCAGATAGCTTTTGTTCCGTAGATTTTAGAACACACGATCTCAAATTTAGTTTTTTTTTTTAATCTAGTCTATTTGAAAGGAGGCAGGCTACATTCTACGATGCTAAATGCTGTTAATCCTGGCCTCAGGCCTCAGACAACAGAAATACAAATTTGCAGCTGTCTTAATTACCGGATTTCAAAAAAACAAACAATAAACCTGCTTTTGATAGAGATGCCACTGGAAAGCAAACAACCTCTCGGCTTATTGCCATATAATGATGTCTTGCTGGGATTAGTAAGGGGGGGAAAAGTAAAGTGTAGTGTAGAAGTGGCTTTATGTCAAGGTTATTTCAGAGTAGGAAGACAACTTGTAGTAGCCGTAAAGTGTGCTCAAGTATGAGTACTGTTACTTTACCTAAGAGTATACTTTTATTAGTCAATGTAAAAATTAGTCATCTAAATAATTACTGGAGTAAGCACAAGTATTCAGTGATAAAATATTCAAATATCCAGTAACTGGTGAACTTCTGATTTGTTTAGTAGATATTAGGGTTGTGCGGTATACCGGTAAATGGTAAATGGCAGGGTTGTACTTGTATAGCACTTTTCTACCCCTTTTTTAGGAGCCCAAAGCGCTTTGACAGTATTTCCACATTTGCCCATTCACACAAACATTCACACACTGACGGTGGGAGCTGCCATGCAAGGCGCTCACCAGGACCCATCAGGAGCAAGGGTGAAGTGTCTTACCCAAGGAAACAACAGACGTGACTAGGATGGTAGAAAGTGGGGATTGAACCAGTAACCCTCAGATTGCTGGCACAGCCACTCTACCAACTTCGCCACGCCGTCTCCTGGTATAGTATCGCGGTACTAATGAATCAAAAATGATACAATTCTCTGTTTGAAAAGTACCAGTTCCCAGGCATGACGGCACATCGTCACGTCATGACATTGCTGGTTTTGCAAGCAGAGTAGCATGTTCGGCAGTGCACTATCACGGAGTACTTACAAGCAGACCCTGTGTGTAGAAAGAAAATGGAGAACCAACGCATGTTGGCCTAAAATCTGACAATAAAGGTGAAATTATAACACTGAAACACCCTCAGGAAGAAGTGCTTTAAGACACGGTTAGCTCGCTAGCGGCGAACGTCCATTTGCAGTCGGCAG
The DNA here is from genome assembly GCF_033978795.1 of Nerophis ophidion. Taxonomy (NCBI): domain Eukaryota; kingdom Metazoa; phylum Chordata; class Actinopteri; order Syngnathiformes; family Syngnathidae; genus Nerophis; species Nerophis ophidion. Next base: position 29,950,229 of record NC_084619.1, read on the forward strand.
TGTTTTAGCTACTTCCAAATCACTAATCCTCACCTCCTTTGCAACTACTAAAGTACGTTTCTTACAAGTATCATCCCTGCAGGGCAAGGAATAGCTAAACATGCTTCACTACACACCGTAGGAGAATACGATAGCTAACCGCTAATAGCAGGCTAGCACCCTGATTTTAAACAAATGCCATGGGTGGATTTACACCTGACATCCACTGTAATGATACCAAGTACAATAGCGTATCTAGTCGATACTACTATTATTACATCGACATTTTTAATTGTCACAAAATCATATTTTCTTTCAAAAAAATTCATATTATGTTTATAAAGACAGAAAATATGTCCCTGGACACACGATGACTTTGAAAATGAACAATGTATGATCCTGTAACTACTTTGTATCAGATAAATACCTAAATTTGTGGTATCATCCTAAACTAATAAAAAGTATCAAACAACAGAAGAATAAGGTATTATTACATTTTAACGGAAGTGTAGATAGAACATGTTAAAACAGAATGTAAGCAGTAAATGAACAAGTGGATTAATAATACATTTTTACAGCTTGTCTCTCATAATTTTGACCAAATAATAGAATGCTAAATAACACAATATGTTACTGCATACATCAGCAAACTAAATTAGGAGCCTTTGTTTGCTTACTACTTGTCAGGACTTGGAATAAGGAGTGAACTCAGATGCAGAGATGAGATTCTAATAAAGCTTTTATTTTGAAACAACTTTTTAAACCTCCAGAGCCAGAGTAGTAAGCATTAAATGATTAACAAAAAATGTAAGCGGAAATAATTCCGAAAAAGGGAAAACCGAAAACCACTCCAAAAAAAAGGAGGAATAAACTAACAAAAAGGACGAACTACAATTTGTGTCGTATATACTATAAACAATTAAACAAAAGCGCTCCAACAGGAGGAAGAACAAAAAGGGCTATACATTTATATTCGATAAATATGAACAAAAAATCACTCAATCATTGAGGAAGAAAAGGAATTTAGAAATATACAAAAACTCACCATATTGGGTAGGACAAAGACTAGTATAACAAAGGTCGCTCAAAGGAGGAGAAAAAAGTGAAAATTCTAAATGACAGCATGGGTTCTTTGTTCCAAGGAAGTATACATGGGAAAAGACAAGGCATGGATTCAAAACATGGACATGGACTTTGATGCTAGACTGACACGAAAGCTCGAGACGATCTGGCACAGAACAAGGGGAGGCATGAGCTTAAATAGAACATGAGGGTAATGGGAAACAGGTGGAAACAATCAAGGGTCAGGGATGACGTCAGACTGGTGACACCAGAGGAAAGGCCCGTGATCTGAAACAAGAGGAATTGCTTTTCAAAGACAGAAAAAACAAAAGAAGACATCCCTCACCGCGGTGTGACAGTGCCCCTTCCTTTAGGGCCGACTCCTGATGGCCCAGATTGTCCGGGATGGTCTCTATGGAAGTCATGAATGAGGGTGGAGTCCATGATATGCCGAGAGGGCCCCCACTGTCTCTCCTCCGGTCCTTACCCATCCCAGTCCACCAGGTACGGTCTGCCCCGGCTCCTGCTGTGATCAAAATTGTTCTTGATTTCAAGACTTTTTGCTAGAATAAAGCCAATAACGCCGATTTTTGTGGTATCCTTTCATTAGAAAAGTACCAAAAAGTATCAACGGTACCAGTACTAAAATATTGGTATCGGGACAACAATAGTAGATATTTCTAATTGTACTGTGCTGCAACAATATTAGGTGCGTGTGAGTATATGTGAGAGACACAGAGCGAAAACCACTACTACAGCATGGATTGTACCACAAAATCTGCATGGTTACAGTCGCTTAAGATCATATAACTGTTATGATCCCACATGACAGTTTGGGGTTTGTTAATTATGTTCCTGTGTTTGGTATGTACATTTTTTTTCCTGTATTTGGCATCAATACCTGTCCGGGTGCTCTTATATTAGTTTTACTTCCTGTTGGACTATTTGTTTTGCTGCTCCTTCACTTTCTGTTTAGACTCCTGCCAGCGCACTTGTTTTCTATCTCTAATTGAGTCTGTTAAAATTCACCTGTATGGAGTGCGGAATATAAACATTTTCTAGAAGATACTGTACATCGTCACATTTAACTCACTTTTCTCAAATTTAGCACATTTTTTTGATCACATTTAAGTTTAAATTCAATCCTGACTCTGAATCTTATATTTAAATGGTAAAAATAAATCTAAATGTTATCTCTAAACCTAAATGTTAAATACACATCCAAAGCTAAATTTTAAAGTAAATCTAAATTTTAAACATAAAACCTAAATCTAGAAGTGAGCGCAAAATGTTGAAACTAAACCAAAAAGGTAAATCTAAATATAAATGTTGAATGTAAATGTAAATCTTGAATGTGAATCTAATTGTTAAATGTAAATATATTTGTTTACAAAAACAAGAGCGCCAAACGTGTGATGGAGTGCAGTACAAAGACATTGTTGAAAACAACACACACAAAGAGCTGATATTTTTTTCATCACTGATTTCTGCTCACTGCACACTTTCTGAGAGCCAAAAACACATGATAAAACATCACTTACTGTGCAATGTCTGCTGTCCTTAGATGCCGACTGCTGGGATGTGCATATATTCCCATTTAGATGAAGACTGTCTCATAATCCTTGTGAAGAAATGAGAGGGGGAGTGCTTTTTTTGTTTTTCTCGCCAGTTCTTGGTCCTGACTGGCTGTCAAAGTGTCCTAACTTGTCGGATTATATCTTCGGCCATCTACTTTTCAGGTGAGAGGCATGATTTATTATCTACAATAAACTTAAAGGGAGCAAGGAAGCTAGAAAGCAGCAGACCACTCAATGATGTAAACATAGGGACACACAGTAGTGATCACGATGTCGCTATAAATTATTTATCTGGGTTAGGGCTTATAATAACACTATCCCTAATACTTGGTTAATATTCAAGTCCCACAATGTAAATTAATTATTGGTGTTGCTTTTTGAACTGTTACTTATCGGATTGTATGGGCTCCGCTGTTAGCAGACTTTTGTTTATTTTTTTTAAATATTTAGAATGCATTAAAAACAATAAAATCACCCCTCGTCTTATCTTTCATAATGATTGTGAACGATTGACAAAATTCCCCCAAAAAGTACCTTTAAGAGTTAAAATTAGTTTCTCGAAATCTCAAAAACTAGTCATTTTAACTTTTAATGAACACAATAAATGTGCATGTTGTGCGGTCACAAAAATAAAAGGAAGACAAAGAAACAAGAAAACCTTTAATCCAAACGGTTATGGCTAATTTCTCACACCTACTGTAACTTACAGACTATATTTCAAAATATTGGGTTGTTTTAATGAAATTACCAAAACATTAAACAATCTTGTTTCCGTATGACAAATATTTAGGCTCGTCTCGTGTCAACTTTATTCTCATAATTTTAAAATTGTTTGTTTTAATACAAATGCTACCCTAAAACATGCACCAACATTCAAGATGTTCCCGTTTTAAAATATTTGATTGAGAGATAAGGTGTGTTTGTTTCACGCTGGAGTGATACCTCTTTTCGCACAAAGATGCTCTGTTCTGTTCTGACCACCCGAGGTTTTGATGATATTTTATGAGTCCTAATTGCGACTGACCCGGTCTGCAAGTGCCTTCATTTCATCCTTCCCCCTGATTGGAGCATCTTAGTACGCTGACCTCCACCTTCACGGGACGGTGAGGGACACGTCTCAAGTTCATTCTCCCCTTGGGTGGTACGACTCTCAGCTTACCCCCACCTGTCCACCGGGGCGAGCTCCTCCCCTCACCTCTCACCCTGCAGGTTCTCTTGAAGGCAACTTAACAGAGCACACTCAGATCCCTTTACAAACCTTTAACTTTGTTTACCAACACTGCTTAGAGCAGACATTTAAATGGTATCACATATGCGCCTTGAATGGGATTAATCCTCACATCAATATTCACATATTTCCTTCGAACAGGGAACACAAAAATATTTTTCAGACCGCACTGAGGTATCCAATGCTTGTCTTTGCGTAGTAACACAGGAATGTGAGTTTAACCCTTTATTAAACTACAAATTCTCTGTTGTTTGCATAACCTCCAAGTGACTCCAGAGTCACATTTGTTATTTAGGCCTCAGTACAGCAGAAAATGACCGCTGCTTGACCAAGTCCTCTTTGATGTAGTAATGATAACAAATGACCGTAAAACGATAATATATTGAAGAACGCTGCAGTTAGAAAACTGACGTCGCAGGGAAACATTAAGCTATTTTTGTCGTCACTCTTGACATTGTGTCTCGCACGGATGATTTCCTCGAGCTCTCGGAGCCGTCTTAAGGGCACAATTAATCACAGGAAGCGCAATTCCATATGTCTGTTCAGGGCGACTTTAAGTGAACCCAGTTAAAGTCAAAATGCATTACTCGCAATATTCACTACTTTCTATTTTAAAGCTGAACATTATCACAATTTCTGAAGGGTTAAAACCAATAAATATCAGTTCCCAGTGGCTTATTTTTTTTAAAAAGTTTTTCTCAAAATTTTACCTATCAACCAATATCCCGAAAAACGGCTTCAAAGTGCCTGATTTTAACCGTCGTTATATCCACCCGTCCATTATCCTGTGACGTCACAGCGTGACCACAAAGAAACAAACATGGCGGATAGCACAGAAAGGTATAGCGATATTAGCTCGGATTCAGACTCGGATTTCAGCGCCGTAAGCGATTCAACAGATTACGCATGTATTAAAACGGAAGGTTGGAGTGTGGAGGCAGTTAGCCAAAAAGAATACAAAGAACAAACTGAAGCTATAGAGCCATATCACGACAGACAGCGGCACGGGAGGAAGCGCGGACGAATTCGGCGATCGCCTTCTAACCAACGATTGGTATGTGTTTGTTTGGCATTAAATGTGGATGGAGGGAAGGCTGGATGCAAATATAGCTGCAAATGAGGCATAATGATGCAATATGTACATACAGCTAGCCTAAATAGCATGTTAGCGTCGATTAGCTTGCAGTCATGCCGTGACCAATTATGTCTGATTAGCACACTCCACATAAGTCAATAACATCAACAAAACTCACCTTTGTGCATTCATGCACAACCGTATAAGTTTGATGGACAAAATGAGACGGCAAAAGAAGTGGCATAAATCATATCCAGGGGGTTTACCTCGCTCATCTGCGGGAAGAGACTGCCGTCGTCCCTTAATAGCTCGCACTCGGGCAGATTCAGTGGTGGTCTATTTTCCAATATTGCAGATTTCGTTGCCTTTATCGTTGGAAATGCATCTGCTCTGAGTGTCGTGTGGATATCGGAAAAATAACAGAGCTGATTGGACTTGGTGCCTGTAATAAGATTGAGAAAATGGCGGATTGCTTCATGTTGTGACGTCACGGGTCAAAGGTCATCGCTCGACAGGCTATCAATTGAAAGGCGTTTAAATCGCCAAATTCACCCTTTTAGAGTTCGGAAATCGGTTAAAAAAACATATGGTCTTTTTTCTGCAACGTCAAGGAATATATTGACGCTTACATAGGTCTGGTGATAATGTTCCCCTTTAAGCAGCTCATATTTGAAACTACTACTACATACCACTGATACACAGACTGTAGCTTTTGTTTTAGATTGCCATTGAGCATATGTTTACATGATGTTCATTTACTTACAAGTTTACCCTTTTGGTTTATAAAATGTTTTATAAACACACAAACTATAATTGATTACGTTTCAACTGTAGTCCTTTACCTCAAGTGTATTTTAGTGGGTATGTATCGATTGATTAGCCAACGATCAGTATCGGCCAATTTTTATGAAACTGTGATCGTTAATGCAGATTATTGTATTTTAATACCGATCACAAACAATGATACCCTCAGGCTGACAATGTACTTATTTTTAGTCCATACACATCTCCACTAAGATAATAATAAGCACCTCCATTATGGCAAATAAAAAAAAAATCTGATTTAAAGCCTTACCAAAATGAAAATGGTGATTTATGCCAATAGTTATTTGGATTGGAGCGCATGTAAACATTTCTTGCAAAATTTGGGTCAAAATAAATTTTTCACTGCGCATGTCTGTGATGTCAGCCATACTTTGGTGGTGGAGGGGGACTTAATTAAATAGTCTCGGAATAAAGTCATTGTCTTGCTGCTGTCACCTTTAATTCAACATGTACAGAAGTAGACTTATATAGTGTTGAGTTTGTTGCTCTAAAATCGAGAATAGCAAAAACAAAAGTATGATCTGGAGTGTCACGTGTCGATGTAACAATGAAATAAGCTATTCAGTTGTCGTCTCAACTAGCGGTTTTGTTCACAACTTTACAGCTAACTGCTAGCCTCAGGCATGTACACTAAATTAAATTAAATTAAATTAAATTAGCAAGATGGCGGCGCCCGGACGGGCTGCGACACTGCGGTGCTCTTGCTAAAGATGGAACATTTGGCGGAAATGCCGGACAGTTCTGCAGACTTCATGGCTGGCTCGCATCGTGGTCACTCCGTGATCACGTACGACCGCCAGACACTTCTGGATATGGACACATCGGGCCGTTTTGGACTGATAGACGCGGGCGTGCTAAACATGCTAACTAGCATGGGGATACGTCGGCGGCTACATCCAGCGGCCTGTGAAGCAGCGGAGTCTAGTGGCAGCGGGGGCCGTCTACGGAGCAGACGCCAGCGGTGTGATCGGAAACGCGGATGTCGAGCGGGGCTAAAAACAAAGCAGAAGGCTAATCCCCACAGAACACCACTTCCCTCCACCCTGAAGACGGATTTAAATAAGGGATGCGAGACTACTGGTCTGGGTAAGGAGTCAGTTAAATTAGAACAAGTTTTTTCTGCTTTGAGTGTTTCAGAGTTGGACATGTGTTTTACTGAGGTGGCTAACTATGATGCGTGCAGTTTATCAAAGCAACAAACAAACAATCGGAAAATCCCCGTTACTGAGGAGGCTAACCATGATGCGTGCAGTTTATCAAAGCAACAATCAAACAATCGGAACATTCCCGTCGTATCAATTCCTAGATATGGTCGTAATTATACTGAATGCACTGGGCATAATAAACACAACATTATTAATATTGCTACTACGGATAATTTGATCAAAAATTCCCTAAAACAGCCCACTACCTATAATATAGGTTTTTTAAACATAAGATCATTGTCTCCCAAAACGTTGTTAGTTAATGATATCATCAGAGACAACAATCTTAACGTCATCGGTCTCAGCGAAACCTGGCTTAAACCAAACGACTTTTTTGCGCTAAATGAGGCATGTCCTCCTAACTTTACACATGCGCATATTGCCCGTCCGCTCAAAAGGGGTGGGGGGGTCGCACTAATATACAACGAAAACTTTAACCTTAGTCCTAACATAAATAATAAATATAAATCGTTTGAGGTGCTTACTATGAGGTCTGTCACACCGCTGCCTCTACACCTGGCTGTTATCTACCGCCCCCCAGGGCCCTGTTCGGACTTTATCAATGAATTCTCAGAGTTCGTTGCTGATCTAGTGACACACGCCGATAATATAATCATAATGGGGGACTTTAATATCCATATGAATACCCCATCGGACCCACCGTGCGTAGCGCTCCAGACTATAATTGATAGCTGTGGTCTCACACAAATAATAAATGAACCCACGCATCGCAACGGTAATACGATAGACCTAGTGCTTGTCAAGGGTATCACCGCTTCCAAAGTTACGATACTCCCGTATACTAAAGTATTGTCCGATCATTACCTTATAAAATTCGAGGTTCAGACGCATGTTCGTCAAACTAATAATAATAATAACTGCTATAGCAGCCGCAACATTAATACGGCCACAACGACAGCTCTTGCTGACCTACTGCCCTCGGTAATGGCACCATTCCCAAAGTATGTGGGCTCTATTGATAACCTCACTAACAACTTTAACGACGCCCTGCGCGAAACCATTGATAACATAGCACCGCTAAAGTTAAAAAAGGCTCCAAAAAAGCGCACCCCGTGGTTTACAGAAGAAACTAGAGCTCAGAAATTATTATGCAGAAAGCTGGAACGCAAATGGCGCACGACTAAACTTGAGGTGCACCATCAAGCATGGAGTGATGGTTTAATAACTTATAAACGCATGCTTACCTTAGCTAAAGCTAATTATTACTCAAATCTCATCCACCGCAATAAAAACGATCCTAAATTTTTGTTTAGTACGGTAGCATCGCTAACCCAACAAGGGACTCCTTCCAGTAGCTCCACCCACTCAGCTGATGACTTTATGCAATTCTTTAGTAAGAAAATTGAAGTCATTAGAAAGGAGATTAAAGACAATGCGTCCCAGCTACAACGGGGTTCTATTAACACTGACACGATTGTATATACGGCGGATACTGCCCTCCAAAATAGTTTCTCTCGTTTTGAGGAAATAACATTAGAGGAATTGTTACAACGTGTAAATGGAATAAAACAAACAACATGTTTACTTGACCCTCTTCCAGGGAAACTGATCAAGGAGCTCTTTGTATTATTAGGTCCATCAGTGCTAAATATTATAAACTTATCACTTTCCTCGGGCACTGTTCCCCTAGCATTCAAAAAAGCGGTTATTCATCCTCTTCTTAAAAGACCTAACCTCGATCCTGACCTCATGGTAAACTACCGACCGGTGTCTCACCTTCCCTTTATTTCAAAAATCCTCGAAAAAATTGTTGCGGAGCAGTTAAATGAACACTTAGCGTCTAACAATCTATGTGAAACCTTTCAATCCGGTTTCAGGGCAAATCACTCGACGGAGACAGCCCTCGCAAAAATGACTAATGATCTATTGCTAACGATGGATTCTGATGCGTCATCTATGTTGCTGCTCCTCGATCTTAGCGCTGCTTTCGATACCGTCGATCATAATATTTTATTAGAACGTATCAAAACACGAATTGGTATGTCAGACTTAGCCCTGTCTTGGTTTAACTCTTATCTTACTGATAGGATGCAGTGTGTCTCCCATAACAATGTGACCTCGGACTACGTTAAGGTAACGTGTGGAGTTCCCCAGGGTTCGGTCCTTGGCCCTGCACTCTTCAGCATCTACATGCTGCCGCTAGGTGACATCATACGCAAATACGGTGTTAGCTTTCACTGTTATGCTGATGACACCCAACTCTACATGCCCCTAAAGCTGACCAACACGCCGGATTGTAGTCAGCTGGAGGCGTGTCTTAATGAAATTAAACAATGGATGTCCGCTAACTTTTTGCAACTCAACGCCAAAAAAACGAAAATGCTGATTATCGGTCCTGCTAGACACCGAACTCTATTTAATAATACAACTCTAACATTTGACAACCAAACAATTAAACAAGGCGACACGGTAAAGAATCTGGGTATTATCTTCGACCCAACTCTCTCCTTTGAGGCACACATTAAAAGCGTTACTAAAACGGCCTTCTTTCATCTCCGTAATATCGCTAAAATTCGCTCCATTCTGTCCACTAAAGACGCTGAGATCATTATCCATGCGTTTGTTACGTCTCGCCTCGACTACTGTAACGTATTATTTTCGGGTCTCCCCATGTCTAGCATTAAAAGATTACAGTTGGTACAAAATGCGGCTGCTAGACTTTTGACAAGAACAAGAAAGTTTGATCACATTACGCCTGTACTGGCTCACCTGCACTGGCTTCCTGTGCACTTAAGATGTGACTTTAAGGTTTTACTACTTACGTATAAAATACTACACGGTCTAGCTCCATCCTATCTTGCCGATTGTATTGTACCATATGTCCCGGCAAGAAATCTGCGTTCAAAGGACTCCGGCTTGTTAGTGATTCCCAAAGCCCAAAAAAAGTCTGCGGGCTATAGAGCGTTTCCCGTTCGGGCTCCAGTACTCTGGAATGCCCTCCCGGTAACAGTTCGAGATGCCACCTCAGTAGAAGCATTTAAGTCTCACCTTAAAACTCATTTGTATACTGTAGCCTTTAAATAGACTCCCTTTTTAGACCAGTTGATCTGCTGTTTCTTTTCTTTTTCTTCTATGTCCCACTCTCCCCTGTGGAGGGGGTCCGGTCCGATCCGGTGGCCATGTACTGCTTGCCTGTGTATCGGCTGGGGACATCTCTGCGCTGCTGATCCGCCTCGACATCTCTGCGCTGCTGATCCGCCTCCGCTTGGGATGGTTTCCTGCTGGCTCCGCTGTGAACGGGACTCTCGCTGCTGAGTTGGACCCGCTTTGGACTGGACTCTCGCGACTATGTTGGATCCATTGTGGATTGAACTTTCACAGTATCATGTTAGACCCGCTCGACATCCATTGCTTTCCTCCTCTCTAAGGTTCTCATAATCATTATTGTCACAGACGTCCCACTGGATCATTATTGTCACCGATGTCCCACTGGGTGTGAGTTTTCCTTGCCCTTATGTGGGCCTACCGAGGATGTCGTGGTGGTTTGTACAGCCCTTTGAGACACTAGTGATTTAGGGCTATACAAGTAAACATTGATTGATTGATTGATAAATGTCAAAACATGAAAACGTGCCCTGATGACGTCGTGTCTGAGACTACAGAAAACACGGCAACCCGCAAATATCACAACATGGAGGGCACAGAACAGCTAGGATTTAAAAAGAAAGGTAAAACAAAAGTAGAAAACTAAAGTAAAAATGTATAAATAAATAACATGACAACGTCAGATGAACAGAAATGCACAGAGCCATGTTTGTGTACAGCAAAGTCAGTGCATTTTCCTCTTCTACTTCTGTTTACGATATGTGCCGCCCATGTCAAAATAAAGTATTCCGATTTAAGATGCGATGAATGAAAATGCACGTCACAGTCATTTTTCTTTTCATAGTCTACGTACACAGTAACATTCTAATCGGAATTATGATCAGATTTAATCAATTTTGGCTACTGCAAGATGAGGTTGAACATGTTGCACAATGAGAGCAAGCCAGGAGCAGGCATGCTAATAGCTAAGGTAGCTTTACATAACACCAATAAAAAAGTGCTTGGTAAAATTAAAGAAGTGTCGATGGAAATGCATTACAGCAGAAGCTTTTATTTCACACAAAATTAACAAGTAGATGAATAGGAGTCGAGAGAGAGGATAATATAACAGCAACTTTTGTTGTGTCAGCACTGTAACAACATCCATCTATCCATTTTCTACCCCCTGTCCCTCTTGAGGTCATGGGGGTGTTGGAACCTATTCCAGCTGTAATCAAGTAGAATGCAGGGTACACCCTTAACAAGTCGCCATCTCCCCGCAGGGCTAAACTGTAATAATACTAATACATTATTATTTAGCAATTTTTGGCAGATCCTCATTAAAAAGTAATGTATTCTTCCTTGGTCACCCTGCCAACCCCAAACAATTTCCATTTGTTCGTGTCAAGCTGTTAATTGTGTTTCTCAATATTTACTGCTTTACTGTGTAAAAGATGATAAAAAGTTCATATAAAACATTACAGTTAATAATGGGAGGTTTGTGCAGACTTCACACGCACTCAGTAACGTCATCAATGTAAAAAACTCCTATTTACAGATGTATTTTCAATTGTTTGCGTTGTAATGCTGGACCGTATTTGTGTGTGCACAAATGTCCAAACAATTTTTTAATCCATTTTCAAGTAAAAAAAAAATTGTGTCCAATGTAAAACCACAGTAGAACTCTGATAAAGAATGGCCTAACCCCAAATTTCCACTAGATGCCTAACGGCTTCTGAACGGTGCCGCCCCTGTAACTCCCCACATCCAGTTTTTTTTAATCCCCATCGCTGTTTGATGCTCACTGTTGCTGGTCTTTAATAGGGTCTTGCGAATACACATGTAATCACGTAATAAGGGGAGTTGTAGTAAAGCAAATCACAGACCGTTTATTCTGTCCATCCAGAGTAGCAGATGTAAATAAACTCAGTCCTGCCATTCAAGATGATCCCAACAGCAACACCACACAACCGCCCTGAACTTTACCACTGACTTGACTGGTAGAAAACAGTTTTGCCTTGCAGAACGATAACTTTAATTTTCAATTTGTAGCAAGCAACAACACAACAATAACAACATCCCTAGCGATCAGTGTTGTACACACAAAATCTCATTCAACCACTCCCCTGCTTCCCCCGTCCCATTCTGGTATTTGACAGAGGCCCTCAAATAGCTGCCCAGGATATGCCTGTGATATGGGTCTTTCATTTGGACCTCCACAATCAGCATGTCCTCATTAATTTATGTTAATGATGTCTAATTAGAAGTGGAAACCTTTGACAAGTTGACTTCTGGTGCGTCCCCGCCAATTAGGATGTTTCAAAGTGTAAAAAACGATACGCCTTGAACAAGGAGTATTTTATTTTGTAAGTAAACCAGATAATTTATTTTGTGTGTGACTTCCTGTTTCAAGCAATCAGAGATTAGTTGAATTGATACAGGCTCCAGCACCCCCTGCGACCCTAAAAGGGACAAACAGTATAAAATGGATGGACGGATGATCCCCCGTGTTGCGCCGTCTGGCAAATATAGAATATCTGCGCATATTTAGCCCAGGGATTCTCCGGCGGCGGTGAAAATCGACACATTGTCTTGAATGGAAATGGAAAGAATCACAGTACCAAAGTTACTCAATAATAAAACAGACTTTTAAATACATTTTGTTAAGCTGTTCTACATAATGACATGTTGTAATATTTGCATATTTCAAATACATACATAGTTCACGTAATTGGATGTTGTTAATTTCACAGAAAAAAATAATAATTGATCCAACGTTTACCTTAAGTCTCCATGTTTAACTAACACAAAGCAAATGTGTGTTGCAGATTGATGGTAAATGTAAATGTAAATGGTTTGTACTTATATAGCTCTTTTCTACCTTTGACACTATTTCCACATTCACCCATTCACACACACATTCACACACTGATGGTGGGAGCTGTCATGCAAGGCCCTAACCAAGACCCATCAGGAGCAAGGGTGAAGTGTCTTGCGAAGGACACAACGGCCGTGACAAGGTTGCTAGAAGTTGGGGATCTAACCAGGAACATCCAACTGCACCACGCTGGTAAAACCCTTTAAATTTTTTTTACGAGCATGCAAATGTCATACTGTTTATCATTTGCCAATCCAATCCAACCAATCCACTTTATTTATATAGCATATTTAAACAACAATAACATTTCCAAAGTGCTGCACAGCTATGTTAAAAACAATATTAAAAAAACAATATTATGCTCCACCAATGTCCTTAAAAGACACCCATTTTGTATTGTCTGAGACATGCAAACACATGTTAAAACAATATGTATTTGGTTTGGTTTTGGCCCACTTCCTATACTTGTGGTTTTAATTTAGCTGAGTAATTATTAAGAATGAAATCAAACAGTAACTAAAACCTCCTTGGCAGAGGATAATGCAAACAGACATTTAAAAAAAAAAAAGAATGTTTTAGCAATGAAACCCGTCACTTGGATAGAGTTGTTGACTTTAAAGTGCTGTAAATACGGTATTAGGACATATCACAATATATCAGCAAAGAAGTGGAAGCTCATCCTCCATTTCCATTAACATCATTTTATCTTTGGAGACAGCGCATTACGTGTTATTTAGATGGACGGCAAGTTATTGTCTACAAACTCTACCTGTTGTTCTCATAAGGCAATCAATGAGTGTCCCTGGCAGGATAATAACATTCCCGCCGGAGAGGAACACCTTCATTCATGCTTATCACTTTTGCTTGTCTGGCTTCTAGTCCAGCTGAGGTCCAAGAGGTGAAATGAGTTTGGCAACCTCAACTGCAGGCTTGACAAGAGAACACACATCATAACGCAGTTTTGCGTAAGAAAGAGAGGGGGAAATTGTCAGCATAAGCAGAAAAGATATAGTTTCATCGCCGTGTCGCTCGAAATGCACGCTCGTCTTTGGCGGACTTCAAACACTTAATCGCCAATCATTTTTCAATGAGCCCCCAGAGGAGCACATTTTAGTGCTCCCCCAAACAGTCCGGCGCTTTGTGCTCTCTAATCCCTCACGGTTATGCATCATGGGGAGCCAGTGGTCCTTCTCCAGGCGGAGGTTAACCCCCACCACGAGACGTAGAGACAGACAGACGGACTGATGTCCTCTCCTCTGTTCTGGCTCTCCTGCAACATCTGTGTCCGTCAAGAAACACTCACTTTTTATTGGTGCAGCCCTCAAATTTGGATTGTCTTTTGATCTGGAGGCTGAACAAAGTGCAAATGTAACATGATCCTATAAGCGGCCTTCTCATCTGCCTTGTTAGGCGCTCTGAAGAGGGTTCATGAGTCCATATTGAGCCTGGCCTTTTGTGAGACCCCCACCCACCTCTCCCACTCTGCACACACACACACACACACACACACACACACACACACACACACACACACACACACACACACACACACACACACACACACAAACGTCTTCCCTTCACTTCCATTTCATCCTCTGCTTGTGTTCAAAATTTGACACAGTGCTCCGGAAAAAATCTCGTGCTGGGAAGACGATATCTAAACAGCACTTAACCTGGCCGGTGGAGGAGTGTTTGTATGATGAGAAAATCTCCAGGCTGTGGCTGCGTCTCATTAATGAGAAAAGATGAGCGTCCCCCACTGCAATTAAGAGTCAATCTCCTGCATTAACTCAGCGCCCTGCGGCCACACACACAGCACAAAGACAACAGGCCATCCTCTGTCACTCATGTTGCCGGGCTGAGCGCTGTGGAGTCAACTCCCAGGACAGATTAAATGAGATGCTCTATCTCGCTGGTATCACCTGCTGAAACCTAAACTTGAAGAATGCAATGCCGCGAGGATGTGCGATGAAGCAGCGCTGAGTCGTTCTGACATACGTGACACTGTCATGTCATCATTTGACGGCCACAGAGAAGACGCACACTCTGACCTGACTCAAACAGCAAAAATATTATTGAGAACGTCACTGAGTGTAACAACTGGCAGACCTCAAACTGAAGTAATGATGTATGATATTAGATTTATTAATGTACAAATACTGTTATTCCTATTGCTTGTAAATAGATATTATTGTTGTTTTAATCCGCCAATCCAGTAAAAATAACAAAAAAACATTGGCAACAATGTTCCAACATAGGAGCATCTCCAAACAACTATAATACACGTTTTTCTCTTTGATCTCGGAGACTTTAATTCTCCACATTATCATTACATCTGGCTGAAAAGAATGTGTGGTTTGAACCATAATGCAGAAATCCATGGAGTCGACCTATAGGTTGTAGTTTGGTCCTGATACCAATATTTTGGTACCAGTACCAAAATTATTTTGATACTTTTCGGAACTTTTCGATACTTTCCTAAATAAAGGGGATTATTGGTTTTATTTTAACAACAAATCTTAGGGTACATTAAATGTATGTTTCTATTTGCAAGTTTGTCCTTATATAAAATAAAAGACAACTTGTCTATTGGTGGTAAGTAAACAAACAAAGGCTCCCAATTTAGCTGCTGAGATATGCAGTAATATATTGTGTCATTTATCATTCTATTATTTTGTCAAAATTATTAAGGACAAGTGGTAAGAAATTAATTATTAATCTACTTGTTCATTTACTCTTAATATCTGCCTACTTTCTCTTTTAACATGTTCTATCTACACTTCTGTTAAAATGTAATACTAATGCATTCTTCTGTTGTTTGATACTTTACATTAGTTTTGGATGATACCACAAATTTGGGTATCAATCCAATGCCAAGTCATTACAAGATAATACATTGGTAATATTCGAAGTCCTCATGTGTCCAGGGACTTATTTCCTGTGTTCATAAACATAATACACATTTTTTTAAATAACGAAAGAAGATGAAAAGAAAGAAAATGATCAACGTAATTATAGTAGTATCGACTAGATACGCTCCTGTGCTTGATATCATTACAGTGGATGTTAGGCGTAGATCCACCAATGGCGTTCGTTTACATTTTGACGCCAGTGAGCTACGGTGTGTAGTGAAGCATGTTTAGCTATTTTTCGTCCTGCAGGAATAATACTTGTAAGAAACGTACTTTATTTGACGCCATGGAGACAAGGATTAGTGATTTAGAAGTAGCTAAAACACTGCTGATTGGGGCTGGATTAAAGCCGCTAGCTTGTTAGCCATGTCTTAAAGCACCTCTTCCGGTGGGCGTTCTAGTATTATATCTTCTCCTTTATCGTTAGCTTTTAAGCCCAAATGTGTCAGTTCTCCATTCTGTCCACACACATTGTCTGCTAGCAACTACTCTGTGATTGTGCAAGCTTTTCAGAGGCTAGATTGTAAAGAGTATAATTTGTTAGTATCGCGGTACTATACTAATACCGGTATGCCGTACAACCCTAGTAGGTTGGCCTGGTTCTTACAAACTTATAATCCGATACAGTTGTTGCACGCCATATTACACTTTAGATAATGTGGCTTCACTACATTGCATATTAAAAAACATGTCAAACACATTCTACATATATTTGACCTAGAATAAAATAAATGTCTTATTAAGTCTTGTAGGCACAAGACAGTGATACAAGGTTGATTATACATACATGTCCTTTAAAACTGACTTTGAAACAACGTTGCAAAATACTTGTATTTGTAAGTTGAGACAATGTTGATGTCCAACGTCAGATCCATGATGTAGGCTGGTAAATTTCAAAGGTCAAATCAATGTCACAACCTGATTTTGAATGAACGTAGTCAAAAAGCGTGTTGTTCCAACGTTGTATTTGTGTTGTAGTATATTAGTTGGAAAATAACCAAAATTGAATGGTCAAATGAACTTCGGGACCCAACATTGATTAAACGCCGTCAAAAAGCATGTTGTTTCAACGTTATGTTTGAGTTGCTCAACGTCAGGACCTAATTCAACAAGTTCTCAAGGTTTTTTTTAATATCTGCTGGACTGTTATGGAGTACATAAAAAGTGCTTTGAGTCTCGAGAGAAAACAGCGGCATATAAGTGTAACAGGGTCAATTACATCTTGTAAATATTGTATATTCTAATGTTTTATTATTGTTATAATTACACAAAATATGTAAGTTACATGTAAATACCTGAATATTGTTTGATGTTTTGTCAATGTGGAACCATTGTCTTGTCCCTCCTACTGCAAGAATAACTGTGACACCTGTCTTTTTATATGCGTTGGAGACGCCTTCCAACTTCCCTTTTTGTCCACGATAACAGGAGAGGGGCTCGACGATGGCACAAAGTTTTTGATGACAATTGTATTCTGTATTATCAGTAAAGTGCAGTGGAGAAACCCATGGTGTCGGTCGTCTTCCATAAATCACACACAAGGCAGAGGAAAAGACCACCGGTTACATAAATATAATTCACTTCAATTCCGCAGTATTTGCCCTTTGTTCTATAATGTAGTGGCGATCGATAAAGATACTATAGTCACCAAGCAGAACCTGGCAATAATTGCAACAATCTTAGCGTTACTCTGTCTTTACCGCGGCAATCAAGTTTTGGCAGAACAACTTTTTAATGCACTTCGCCCTCAACTTCTGCCTCATCCATTACACCTCTTCACATTGGTGAGCCATGGATGCCAGCAATGTCAATAGACAACAGCGGGACATAGGAGGACTCTATCGGACTCGGCTCAACACTTAATGCTAAAGCAAGACTGCTATCAGCTGTCAGCAGCTGTCTGGGCAATGCTAAGTGGAGATGCACTCTGTTGATGCACTTCATCTTTGAGATCAATAACACAGCGCCATGTGACAATAGTGAGCCTAGTGAGTGATGTGGAATGTCAATGCAGGACACGCGATACCAACAACACAGCTAATTGTCGTAGCTGCATCTGTCAGGTTGACCAGAACAAGTTTATGCAGAACAACACATGCCCGTAATTTCAGCACATGGAGGCCCAGTTGTGACTTAGAAGAATTACCCAGGATGTGATGAAGTATGTCCACGAAGTAGCCATGTTTTAATGGCAAATACACTTGGAGGACTTTCCGGACTACCAGTAGGTGCTGTAATCGACAGCAGAACTCAGTCAACGGTACTATTTTGGGTGGAAAAAATGTGTAAAGGTGACTTTATGGAAGTTATTTTATGTTTAAAGTTAAAGGTGACGTCCCAACAATAGTCACACACACACTAGGTGTGGTGAAATTATCCGCTGCATTTGACCCATTCCCTTTTTCCACCCCCTGGGAGGTGAAGGGAGCAGTGAGCAGCAGCGATGGCCATGCTCGAGAATCATTTTGGTGATTTAACCCACAATTCCAACCCTTGACGCTGAGTTCCAAGCAGGGAAGTTATGGGTCCCATTTTTACAGTTTTCGGTATGACTCGGCCGGTGTTTTAACTCACGACCTTCCAGTCTGAGGGCAGACACTCCAACCACAAGGTAGGTCTCTACGGACTCTAAGATAAAAAACAAAAGTATTTAGAGGGTTGTAATGCTCCAACTATGAAAATATTGTATGTGTTCATAATAATCATACTTGGCGGAGATTTGTTTACCACTGTCAGCCCTGGAACCAATTAGCGGCAATAAACAATGGACGACTCTATTATAATCAAAGACAAAGCTGCCGTAAATAGTTCTTGAAAATAACAATTACTGTATTAAATTCAAGTAGGTCCCAAAAAATATTCAGTTTTGTTGAAATGTACAAGGTGTGTCGGATAAGTTACAGGACTGTTGCAATTGACTGCATTATTTGATGTCAGGGGCGTTGAGTTCCTTCCACGAGGCCAGGCGATCAACAAGAATGTCCACAAGGAGACCCTGTGGCGTTTGTTTCGAGAAGAGGCAAACGTTGTGGCAGAGTGAGTCGTGGCTGCTTTCACCATTGCAACGCGTCTGCTTACCATACTTGCCAACCTTGAGACATCCGAATTCGGGAAGATGGGTGGAGGCGGTGAAGGGGGGGGGGGCCTGGTTGAGGTGGGCGGGGTTGGCTGTGTGTATATTGCAGCATCCCGGAAGAGTTAGTGCTTTAAGGGGTTCTGGGTATTTGTTATGTTGTGTTTATGTTGTCCCAAAATGTGTTTGTCATTCTTGTTTGGTGTGGGTTCACAGTGTGACGCATATTTGTAACAGTGTTAAAGTTGTTTATACGGCCACTCTCAGTGTGACCTGTATTGCTGTTGACCAAGTAGGCCTTGCATTCACTTGTGTGTGCGAAAAGCCGTAGATGTTATGAGACTGGACTGACACACTGTTTGTATGGAGGAAAAGCGGATGTGATGACAGGCTGTCCTCAGGTCAGTATACGTACCTGAGTGAGGACAGCATGCGGCTGTTAAAGGGTGACGGTTTCAGATGAGAGAGGACGGTAAAGGCAATTCCTTAAAAGAACGTCCCCAATATTGTTGCCTGGGTGGAAATCGGGAGAAATTCGGGGGATTTGGTTGCCCCAGGATATTTTTGGGAGGGGCACTGAAATTCGGGAGTCTCCCGGGAAAATCGGGAGAGTTGGCAAGTATGCTGCTCACAATGCCCTAATTAGCCGAAAGTCGCTGGCCAAGACAAACATCGCCGTGCTTGAGCACCTGCTCTCTGCTTTCCCAAACTTTCAAAGGGACCAGTTTTAAGTTTTAAGCCTGCTTAGAATCAGAACCAGAATCAGAATAGTTGAATTGCCATTGTTAGAGAACGGGTTTACAAACTAGGAATTTTTCTAGGTGCAAGTGTGCGACATAGAAGACAAATAAGACAGAATAGATAATAAGATGGACTGTAAGTGAGCTTGTGGCCTTGTAGTTAAATTGGAAGATCCGCCCTGAGATCGGTAGGTCGTGAGTTCAAACCCCGGCCAAGTCATGCCAAACACTATAAAAATGGGACCCAGCACCTCCGTGCTTGGCACTCAGCATGTTGGAAATGGGGGTTAAATCACCGGAATGATTCCCGAGCACAGCCAACGTTGCTGCTCACTGCTCCCCTCACCACCCAGGGGTTGGAATGAGAGGATGGGTCAAATGCAGCGGATAATTTCACCACACCTAGTGTGTGTGTGTGACTATCAGTGGTACTTTTAACTTAAAAGATGGCCGTGACAATCTGAGCTGCGAGGGATCCCGAAAGAATCCTTTCAGGAGTTTGTGAAAGCAAGGCAGAGAAAGGGGCACACGTGAAGTTTTTTTTACCAGTCCTGGAACTTTTCTTACAGATCTTGTACTCTTTAGCAACTAGAATGACCTAAGAAGCAACACATGTCAATGTATTTTCATTTTCCAAGTGCACTACCAGTGGTGAGCAGCAGCATAGAAACCCAAGGTTGAACGCACTGCAGCTCGCAGTTGTGTAATTTCTCCATAATCAACCATGTGTTTATGAGCTGAAGCATCCATTATCATGTCATAAATGGATCAGGAGGACATTCAAATATAGAATATTTAACACACTTTTTTGTTTTTAGAATTCGAATCATTATTATGCCATCTAGCAGAGATGCGCGGTTTGCGGTCTCATCCGCGGAGACTGCGGATAAACCGCGGGTCGGGAGGGGTTACATGACGAAAAAATAGATTTTAATTAGATTCGGGCGGGTGGCGGTTGAACCATTCGGAAATATTTGATAAACATGGTTCTGGGGTCGGTATCCTTTGCCACTCAAAGAGCCATTTAAGTTCCCCCGCCCCGTGCGTCGGTGAAGTCGGCGGGGTTGGGGGCGCGGGGGTGTAAAATATATTCTCCCGAAATGTGTTTGTCAATCTTCTTTGGTGTGACTTCACAGCGTGGCGCATATTAGTAAGTGTTAAAGTTGTTTATATCACAACCATCAGTGTACTCTGTATCACCCAGTATGCCTTTCAATCTTGTACGCGTGATTGCGGAAACTGCACACAACATGTTGCCGGATTAACAGTCGGTTTGTACATGTTGCTGAAGGTGTCAAAGGCAATTGCTTTGCAGCACGCCCATAATCTTGTCAGCAGGACGAACGCCAATTGGATATTCGCGAGAACGGTAGCGGCTCCAATTGTCTCCATTACTCTGTGAAACAAGTTTAAATAGCCCTGTAAGTGGTAAAGGTGGCCGACCTCGGATGTATTTCAGCGGGCGGGTGGTGGGCGGGTCCGGTTCTGATAAAATGATGGTTCGGGTGGACGGCGGGTGGATGACGACTTTGGTGATGCGGTTGCGGATGATATAATTGCCTATCCGCGCATCTCTACCATCTAGTGTAACGTGATTCTCACGATACTCGAAAGGAGCGCGATGAGAGGCGACAACAAGCATGTAGTCATTTCACAGACGGCCACTTTCTAGGTGCGGCAGGAGAGAATCTTTGCAGTCATACGATAAACACACCACTTGGAAGCCGTTACTCTGTTTATTATGTTACATCATCATGCCGCTGCAGGAGAAGAAATTAGGCCTCAGTGTGTTTGTGTGTGTTGGGGGTATTTAAGAGAGGAAATAATTGGATTCAGTTGGGGTGGGCCGGCATAATGAGTGACATATTGTCAAATCTTTACCTATAAAGCGGAGTCTCCTTCCATGCAAATGAGACCCACTTGATAAGGATCTGTTTGATGGGACACATGCGGAATATGAGGCCACTAATTCCCTCATTAGTATTCCACAGAGCTGATTGGCAAAGAGTGCAGAGAGACAGACGGAGAGCATGTCTGCAAAACCCAATATTGATTTGTTTAATGGTGTCAAAAATCACAAATCTCCTGTCAGTTGTTTATGAGGCTGTTTAGCGAGCCAATAGATGCCCCTTGCTTAATTATTACCTCATTACAGAGATGTGATTATATGCTTGAACTGTTAATGGGCTCCCTGAATTTCAAAGACCATTATAAAAGGTGTTTTGACAAACAAAGCTGGGGAAAACAAGCTATCTGATGACTCTCACTGTGCGTGTTGATTTGAGATTTCTCATTAGTGTTTTTTTTCTTTACATGTTATGATTCTATTAATCCGTGTGTATCCAATCACCGAGGCTATGTAGTTCCCTCTGGTTACGTACAATCATTCTGTGCTTTCACACACTGGGAATATGTATTTGATCAAATGTAACTGATCCACTTTATTGATCCACCAAGTCAGTTTGATGCAGTATGGGAATTTATTCTTGCTGTATATTTTCTTGATAACCAGCATTCTCTGTCGTGGACATGTGTGGTCTGCATAACATAACATGAGCATATTAAATAAACAAACCGTAGTCTTGTAAATGTTTTCTCGGGAGTCGGTACCACTGTAGATTGTGGGCGTCCAAACTTTTTCCAATGCATACTGAAAAAAAAAAAAAAAAAAAAAAAATGATGCGTGCGTATGTTGTTTGGATATTTAAAATTTTGTAAAGAGAATCAGAATCAGAATGACTTTAAAAAATGGTGTGCATATGCTAAGAAACAGCATGTTAGCTTTGTGTTATAATTGACAAAGAACAATATTGGTAGTATTAGTAACAAAGTCTAAACTTCTTCACATAACATTTGCTCTTTTTTTGCTGTCGTCGTTTTTTAATATTTTCGGAAATAAAAAGTTGTTAATATTTTATCACTATAAATGAAACTTGGCAAATTAGAATGTTTATCATAATAGTGTGATTTGAAAAAAACATACTGCATTTCTTACTTAATATTTCAACTTTATGTTCATTGACTTACAAGTTCTTAAATATATTAAAAATGTTATTTAAATAAAATTGTGACTTTTTTTTTCTTGTAAATGTACCATATTACAGCCCTGGACCACAGATGGGCTGAAGAGCAAGGCTATCAAACTTGTTCATAGTTAACTCAAAATGAATCGCGATTAATCACGGATAGATGACATTTTTAATCATTAACAAGTGTACAATTAGTCTGTCTTAAAGAAATGCTTTTTTTTTAACAACATAACACAAGAAGCAGATAAACACACTTTTAATAACTTGTGTTGGAGGAAATACATTTCTATTCCTGCTGTAAGAGCACATCTATGCAGAGGAGCAGCTACTCCATGTTTATATACCAGTTGCACATGTTATTAAAACAAAATGTGGATTGTTACGAACATGCTTTGATTGCCAAAGATGTTTGGTAATGTAAAATGTGATATTTCTACGTGAATAAATGCTTCTTATATTCTGTACATACTAATCCATACCTGGGCAAATTAAGGCCCGGGAGCCGCATGAGGCCCGGTAAGCTTTTCAATCTAGCCCGCCGGACATTGCCAAATATTTTCTTTAGATCTTTAAGCTGAAACTGTAGCTGCCATTATATGATGTGCAGTAATGTTTTCAATTTACTGTACGTCTTGAACTATATCAAGTATTTCAATGATTGGAATCCGCGCTTTTGCATGATAAACTATCAGTATCATGTTAGACCCGCTCAACATCCATTGCTTTCGGTCCCCTAGAGGGGTGGGGGTTGCCCACATATGCGGTACTCTCCAAGGTTTCTCATAGTCATCATTGTCACCGACGTCCCACCGGGTATTAGTTTTCCTTGCCCTTATGTGGGCCCTACCGAGGATGTTGTAGTGGTTTCAGTTGTGGTTTGTGCAACCCTTGGAGACAATAGTGATTTAGGGCTATATAAATAATCATTGATTGATTGATTGCTTGAAACTAGTTACTATGGTCGTCTAATTAGTTACTATTGTAAAATCTAAGTCATAGCAGCTCAGACGAGGCGCCAAGCAGTGTGGGAGCGTTTCCACGGAGTGTTTCCAAAGCGGCCAGCCTGATATGCGGGTGTCAGGAACAGACGCGGAAGGAGATTATTACAACAAGGTTCCAAAGCTTTTTTTTTACCCTTGTGTGGCCTTCATTTTGTGTCAATATTCCATGTTTCATCATTCATAGTTAATATTGTAAATCCCACATTCTTTATTTTCATGTACATTCTGGGTGTCTCATTGAGTAAAAAAAAAAAAAATTATCTTCCGTTTTTTTAAGGCGGTCTGTCAGAACGTTTTTAGCACTGAAGTTTTGTGTTAGTGTTCCTTAAAGGCCTACTGAAACCCACTACTACCCACCACGCAGTCTGATAGTTTATATATCAATGATGAAATATTAACATTGCAACACATGCCAATACGGCCTTTTTAGTTTACTAAATTACAATTTTAAATTTCCCGGGAGTTTCGTCTTCGAAACGTCGTGTAATGATGACGTGTACGCAAGACGTCACAGGTTTTTAAGAAGTATGAGCGCTGCGCACACACACAGCTAAAAGTCGTCTGCTTTAACGGCATAATTATACAGTATTTTGGAGATCCGTGTTACTGAATCTTTTGCAAATTGTTCAATTAATATTGGTGAAGTCAAAGTAGAAAGATGGAGTTGGGAAGCTTTAGCCTTTAGCCACACAGACACACGCTGATTCCTTGTTTAAAATTCCTGGAGGTGAAACTTTCCTATGGATCAGAGCGCAGTCAAGCGAACATGAATCAAGATGGAATGTTAACCAGCAGGTTTCGGTGAGAAAATTGTGGTTAAAAAG
Source organism: Nerophis ophidion (assembly GCF_033978795.1). NCBI lineage: Eukaryota > Metazoa > Chordata > Actinopteri > Syngnathiformes > Syngnathidae > Nerophis > Nerophis ophidion. The sequence goes on from NC_084619.1 coordinate 29,974,682, forward strand.
TCAGTTCTTACCGGAGAAAAGCTGAGCTTGTGCCGTGCATAGCTGCCGTCAACTCCCCTGAGACACTAAGCGTCAAGACACCCGTGGAGACACACCTCCGACTATCAGGTACTATTTAACTCTCTAAAACACTAGCAACAAAATAGAAAGATAAGGGATTTCACAGAATTATCCTAGTAAATGTGTCCAAAAACATCGGAATCCGTCCCAATGCAATCGCGTTTTTTTTTTTTTAACTTTTTTTTTTTCTAGTCCGTCGCTATTAATATCCTCAAACACGACTCTTTCATCCTCGCTCAAATTAATGGGGAAATTGTCATTTTCTTGGTCCGAATAGCACTTTTTGTTGGAGGCTCCCATTAAAAACAATGTGAACATGTGAGGAGCCATCAACCATGTGACGTCATCGTCTGCGACTTCCGGTAGACGCAGGGCTTTTCTCTTAGCACCGAAAGTTGCAAACTTCATCGTGGATGTTCTCTACTAAAGCCTTTCAGCAAAAATATGGCAATATCGCAAAAACGATCAAGTATGACACATAGAATGGACCTGTTATCCCTGTTTAAATAAGAAAATCTCATTTCAGTAGGCCTTTAAAATAGATATACCGGCCCCCAGTCACATTTTTTTCTCTAAACTTGGCCCTCCGAGTCAAAATAATTGTCCAGGCCTGTACTAAACAGTCCAGTTGCAATCTATTGAAGACCCTGAGAACACAATGACCCGGATAAATGAAAAGATCTTTACACAATATATTTTGTAAAAATTAATAGTATTCATACAGTATCTCTGCATGACAATGTCTTAACCTTCTATGAGGGTTATCAATAAAAACAGGTTATAAAATAATATACACTGTATGTCCATCTCCCGGAAAACTTTTATTTACAGTAGGTAGAAAAAACACAGATTTCATTACAAAACAGATTTGACATGCTATGGAATGGACCAAAGAGGAGTCGGGAAGATTTAATTTAGTAAACTAAAAAGGCCGTATTGGCATGTGTTGCAATGTTAATATTTCATCATTGATATATAAACTATCAGACTGCGTGGTCGGTAGTAGTGGGTTTCAGTAGGCCTTTAACATAGCAACACATGCCAATACAGCCAGTTTAGTTTACTAAATTGCAATTTTTAATTTCCCGCGAGGTATCCTGTTGAAAACGTTGCGGAATGATGACGCGTATGATGACGTGTGTGCGTGACGTCACCGGTGGTAGCGGACATGTTCTCCCAGCACCAATCACGGCTAAAAGTACTCTGTTTTTATCGCGTAATTACACAGTATTCTGGACATCTGTTTTGCTGAATCTTTTGCGATTTGTTCAATTAATAATGGAGACTACAAAGAAGAAAGATGTTGGTGGAAAGCGGTGTATTGCAGCCAGCTGTAGCACCACAAACACAGCCGGTGTTCCTTTGTTTGTTGTGACGCTTTAATATGGAACAGAGCGGTCAAGCGAACATGGTTCTCTACCACATGTCAACCGGCAGGTTTCGGTAAGAAAATGTTGGTAATAAGTCGGCTCCTACCGTAAACATGAGCGGAGCTTGTGTCGTTCCTCCTGCAGCTGTCAAAGAGGCAGCTGCGCCTTTCTTGGCTCCTCCATGGCTTCCCTCAGAGACACTGGCGGTCACCACACCCCTCCGACTTTCAGGTATGACTATATAATCTCACTAAAACACTGGTAACACAATAAGCAGATTTATAAGGGATTTTCCAGAATTATCCTAGTAAGTGTGTCTAATAACATCTGAATCGCTCCCACTGCCCTCGTCTTTTTTTCATTTTTTTTTTTCCTTCTAGTCCTTCACTCTCACTATCCTCATCCACAAATCTTTCATCCTTGCTGAAATTAATGGGGACATTGTCGCTTTCTCGGTCCGAATCGCTCTAGCTGCTGGTGGCCATTATTGTAAACAATGTGGGGATGTGAGGAGCTCTACAACCAGTGACGTCACGCGCACATCGTCTGCTACTTCCGGTACAGGCAAGGCTGTTTTACTAGCGACCAAAAGTTGCCAACTTCATCGTCGATGTTCTCTACTAAATCCTTTCAGCAAAAATATGACAATATCGCCAAATGATCAATAATGACACATAGAATGGGCGTGCTATCCCCGTTCAAATAAGAAAATCTAATTTCAGTAGGCATTTAATACACACACACACATTTAGTATATCAGGCCCATAAAGTCCCAGTTTTACTTGACAGTTGTAGTGTAAAACCTACAAAAAGTAAAACAGCATGAAATGTCAGAGAACAGCAAGGAGGTGATTCGCACTCTGCCAGCACACATGCTAATCTGAGCAGCTGTGTGTTTAAAGGGCCATAAAGAGAGTGATAATAGCACAGGTTTATGAGTTATGACTCCGGCGAGTGTTGCTGTTATTCCCACTGTTCCTCGATGACCACTAAAGCGGAAAAATGGTTTCCCACTTATGGTAGAAATACAAAGCTTATTCTTGCTCCCTTTCTCTTTTTGTGTGAAAGGCGCCCGGGCTTTCTCCTGCATGGTTATGGAGTTAAATGCTCAGCTCCATGGCTTGGCTTCTGCACGGTCCCCCTCGCACCCCCTACATCTCATTCCCCTTGACAGGATTAGCAGGTCTCCAGTGTTAGAAATACATTAAGTGGACCTTTGCAGTCACTTATTATGCCTGATTATGCAGCTGGAATGGGGAAGGTAGGCTCCTGTTTGTAGTCAAATAACTTTTCAGATGCTTTTTTTTGCAGCAGCAATCTTCAAAGCGTGAACGGGTCAGTGACTCAGGCACAAAGCTGAGATTGATTTCCACCCTCCTACTCTTTGTTCCCGTGGTTTAAAAAGGACAGGTTCTTCCAAATGAGTTTGCCGTGTTATTAATGGAGCAGCCAATTAAACTCTCAATGCAGCGGTGGCACGGCTAAACAATAGAGCTTTGCCATTTTCACCAGCCGTGCTTTGTGCAATAAGGTTAATGAAATAGATAACATATGTTGATGTATAGATTGTATTAAGCTCCATCTGGGCACCGTGCCACTCTATTACTATGAAGACTATATTCTTGAAATACCAGCAGCTGTCTATTTTATGCACCAATATCGTGCTCCGGTCTTCCTAGATTGAGGTAATATGGAACACGTCAACATCAGTGAAGACGGCGAACGTGCCCAATGTTGATGTCTCGTGTTTTGACAGCTGTGACAAAACAATTTGGGAGTTTCGTGCTTAAACAAGTGGACGATTCAGCAAAGTTTCCACTGGGTCGGCACCAAGAAGTATAGACTGGCAGGTTGAAAAGGAAGATGAAGAAAAGCCAAGTGGACCTTGCAGTGTATCAGGAGTGAGCATGTGTGTCAAGGTGTCTGTGTGGAAAGGAAATGAAACGTTGGGAAAGAGACTGTCTGAGGGACTAGATTGTCGAAAATTGGAAACCACTCCTTGTCCAGCAGTGAAACCTGATTCCTGTTCCTCTTGCCCACATGGTTTATTTTCTCTTAACGACTGCCCCTTTAGCCATAATGTTCTTCATTCATTATCTCTGACACTGTAAATGACTTATCACGTTTGGATTGGCCTCCAGTGCCGATAGAACCCTGGGCATGAAGTGGATGACATCACAGGAATTTATGGCCAGGAAACTTCCAGGAACACGAGACAGTATGAGGTTTTTTCAGTGCTTTTAAATGTTGAAACATTTTAGTCAGATTAATCACAGGGTTTAATTTTGACTAATCAAGATTAAATATATATTTTTTGATCTAATTTTTACAAGAACAAAAACGTTTGATCATATTACGTGTATACTGGCTCACTGCACTGGCTTCCTGTGCACTTAAGATGCGACTTTAAGGTTTTACTACTTACGTGTGAAATAATACATGGTCCAGCTCCATCCTATCTTGCTGATTGTATTGTACCATATGTCCCGGCCAGAAATCTGCATTCAAAGTAATCCGGCTTATTAGTGATTCTTTGAGCCCCAAAAAAGTCTGCGGGCTTTAGAGCATTTTCTATTCGGGCTCCAGTACTCTGGAAGGCCCCTTCCGGTAACAGTTAGAGATGCTACCTCAGTAGAAGCATTAAATCCCATCTAAAATCTGATTATTATCAGATAAAATCTGAGTATTATCTTCGACCCAACTCTCTCCTTTGAGTCACACATTAAAATTATAAAATTCGAAGTTCAGACTCATGTTCGGCAAGCTAATAATAATAATAATAACTGCTATAGCAGCCGCAACATTAATGCTGCCACAACGACGACTCTTGCGGACCTACTGCCCTCGGTAATGGCACCGTTCCCAAAGTATGTGGGCTCTATTGATAACCTCACTAACAACTTTAACAACGCCCTGCGCGAAACCATTGATAGTATAGCACCGCTGAAGTTAAAAAAGGCTCCAAAAAGGCGTACGCCATGGTTTACTGAAGAAACTAGAGCTCAGAAATTATTATGTAGAAAGCTGGAACGCAAATGGCGCACGACTAAACTTGAGGTGCACCATCAAGCATGGAGTGATAGTTTAATAACTTATAAACGCATGCTTACCTTAGCTAAAACTAATTATTACTCAAATCTCATCCGCATTAATAAAAACGATCCAAAATTTTTGTTTAGTACAGTAGCATCGCTAACCCAACAAGGGACTCCTTCCAGTAGCTCCACCCATTCGGCAGATGACTTTATGAAGTTCTTTAATAAGAAAATTGAACTTATTAGAAAGGAGATTAAAGACAATGCGTCCCAGCTACAACTGGGTTATAGTAACACAGATACGATTGTATATACGGCGGATACTGCAAATATCCAAAATAGTTTCTCTCGTTTTGATGAAATAACATTTGAAGGATTGTTACAACGTGTAAATGGGGTAAAACAAACAACATGTTTACTTGACCCACTTCCTGGGAAACTTATCAAGGAGCTTTTTGTATTATTAGGTCCATCAGTGCTAAATATTATAAACTTATCACTTTCCTCGGGCACTGTTCCCGTTGCATTCAAAAAAGCGGTTATTCATCCTCTCCTTAAAAGACCTAACCTCGATCCTGACCTCATGGTAAACTACCGACCGGTGTCTCACCTTCCCTTTATTTCGAAAATCCTCGAAAAAATTGTTGCAGAGTAGCTAAATGAGCACTTAGCGTTTAACAATCTATGTGAAACCTTTCAATCCCGTTTCAGGGCAAATCACTCGACTGAGACAGCCCTCGCAAAATTGACTAATGATCTATTGCTAACGATGGACTCTGATGCGTCATCTATGTTGCTGCTCCTCGATCTTAGCGCTGCTTTCGATACCGTCGATCATAATATTTTATTAGAGCGTATCAAAATACGAATTGGTATGTCAGACTCAGCCCTGTCATGGTTTAACTCTTATCTTACTGATAGGATGCAGTGCGTCTCCTATAACAGTGTGACCTCGGACTATGTTAAGGTAATGTGTGGAGTTCCCCAGGGTTCGGTCCTTGGCCCTGTACTCTTCAGCATCTACATGCTGCCGCTAGGTGACGTCATTCGCAAATACGGTATTAGCTTTCACTGTTATGCTGATGACACCCAACTTTACATGCCCCTAAAGCTGACCAACACGCCGGACTGTAGTCAGTTGGAAGCGTGTCTTAATGAAATTAAACAATGGATGTCCGCTAACTTTTTGCAACTTAATGCCAAAAAAACGGAAATGCTGATTATCGGTCCTGCTAGACACCGACCTCTATTTAATAATACAACTTTAACATTTGACAACCAAATAATAAAACAAGGTGACTCTGTAAAAAATCTGGGTATTATCTTCGACCCAACTCTCTCCTTTGAGTCACACATTAAAAGCGTTACTAAAACGGCCTTCTTTCATCTCCGTAATATCGCTAAAATTCGCTCCATTTTGTCCACTAAAGACGCCGAGATCATTATCCATGCGTTTGTTACGTCTCGTCTCGATTACTGTAACGTATTATTTTCGGGTCTCCCCATGTCTAGCATTAAAAGATTACAGTTGGTACAAAATGCGGCTGCTAGACTTTTGACAAGAACAAGAAAGTTTGATCATATTACGCCTGTACTGGCTCACCTCCACTGGCTTCCTGTGCACTTAAGATGTGACTTTAAGGTTTTACTACTTACGTATAAAATACTACACGGTCTAGCTCCAGCCTATCTTGCCGATTGTATTGTACCGTATGTCCCGGCAAGAAATCTGCGTTCAAAAGACTCCGGCTTATTAGTGATTCCTAGAGCTCAAAAAAAGTCTGCGGGCTATAGAGCGTTTTCCGTCCGGGCTCCAGTACTCTGGAATGCCCTCCCGGTAACAGTTCGAGATGCTACCTCAGTAGAAGCATTTAAGTCTCATCTTAAAACTCATCTGTATACTCTAGCCTTTAAATAGACCTCCTTTTTAGACCAGTTGATCTGCCGCTTCTTTTCTTTCTCCTATGTCCCCCCCTCCCTTGTGGAGGGGGTCCGGTCCGATGACCATGGATGAAGTACTGACTGTCCAGAGTCGAGACCCAGGATGGACCGCTCGTCGGGACCCAGGATGGACCGCTCGCCTGTATCGGTTGGGGACATCTCTACGCTGCTGATCCGCTTGAGATGGTTTCCTGTGGACGGGACTCTCACTGCTGTCTTGGAGCCACTATGGATTGAACTTTCACAGTATCATGTTAGACCCGCTCGACATCCATTGCTTTCGGTCCCCTAGAGGGGGGGGGTTGCCCACATCTGAGGTCCTCTCCAAGGTTCCTCTTAGTCAGCATTGTCACTGGCGTCCCACTGAATGTGAATTCTCCCTGCCCACTGGGTGTGAGTTTTCCTTGCCCTTTTGTGGGTTCTTCCGAGGATGTTGTAGTCGTAATGATTTGTGCAGTCCTTTGAGACATTTGTGATTTGGGGCTATATAAATGAACATTGATTGATTGATTGATTGATTTGTATACACTAGCCTTTAAATAGACCCCCCTTTTAGACCAGTTGATCTGCCATCTCTTTTCTGCTCTGCCCCCCTTTTCTTCATGGAAGGGGGAGTGGGGGGGGCTATAGATTAGGTGACCACAGATGAGGCACTAGCTGTTCAAAATGGGGACCCGAGGTGGACCACTCATCTGTGCATCAGTTGTATACCTCTCTGCGTTGCTGACCTGTCTCCACTCAAGATATTTTCCTGCTGGCCCCACTGTGGACTGGACTCTCACATTATTAACTAGATCCACTGGACGTATATTGCACCAGTTGCCTCGAATGTTTTACTCATCGTAGCCAATTGGGTTGAGTTTTTCCTTGCCCTGATGTGGGATCCGAGCCGAGGATGTTGTTGTGGCTTGTGCAGCCCTTTGAGACACTTGGGATTTAGGACTATATAAATAAACTTTGATTGATTGATGATTGATCTAAAGTAATCGTTTTTTATATTGCATGAGATAAGATAGTCCAAAAAAAGAGTGAACATACTCATTAAACACCAACAATAATGTACACGTTTAGTCTTTTTGTAAACTAACATTTATCCATGTTGATGCATACTTTGAAAATAACTATTACATTATATATTCCCACTTGAAATGCTCCGATACCAGTTTTATGCTGCAGATTTCGATACCGATCAATGTAACTTTAACTTTTTCCAATATACTTATCGTGAGTGCTATTGACAGTTTAAAAATATCAAAACAATATTTCAATTATTTCCCTATCCACTTTTTAGATACAATTGTTTGGTCAAAACAAAATCAATAGTACTGTCTACTACTCTTTTAGATATGTATGCATACATATATATATATATATATATATATATATATATATATATATATATATATATATATATATATATATATATCCATCCATCCATTTTCTACCGCTTATTCCCTTTTGGGGTCGCGGGGAGCACTGGCGCCTATCTCAGCAACAATCGGGCGGAAGGCGGGGTACACCCTGGACGAGTCGCCACCTCATCGCAGGGCCAACACAGATAGACAGACAACATTCAAACTCGCATTCACACACTAGGGCCAATGTTTAGTGTTGCCAATCAACCTATCCCCAGGTGCATGTCTTTGGAGGTGGGAGGAAGCCGGAGTACCCGGAGGGAACCCACGCATTCACGGGGAGAGCATGCAAACTCCACACAGAAAGATCCCGAGCCTGGATTTGAACCCAGGACTGCAGGAGCTTCGTATTGTGCGGCAGACGCAATAACCCCTCTGCCACCGTGAAGCCCTATATATATATACATATATATATATATATATATATATATATATATATATATATATATATATATATATATATATATATATGTGTGTGGTGACTTGTCTAGTGCAGTGGTTCCCTGGCGGTACTTGAAGGTATGCCAAGGGGTACTGGAGATTTTTTTAACAGATTATAAACATAGCAACAATTCAAAAATCCTTTCTAAATATATTTTTATTGAATATTAATTCAACAAAATATGAATTTCAGTTCATAAACTGTGAAAAGAAATGCAACAATGGAATATTCAGTGTTGACAGCTAGATTTTTTGTGGGCATCCATCCATCCATCGTCTTCCGCTTATCCGAGGTCGGGTCACGGGGGTAGTAGCCTAAGCAGGGAAGCCCAGACTTCCCTCTCCCCAGCCAGTTCGTCCAGCTCCTCCCGGGGGATCCCGAGGCGTTCCCAGGCCAGCCGGGAGACAAAGTGTCCCGGGTCTTCCCTGTGGCCTCCTACCAGTTGGACGTGCCCTAAACACCTCCCTTGGGAGGCGTTCGGGTGGCATCCTGACCAAATCCCCGAACCACCTCATCTGGCTCTTCTTGATGTGGGGACACAGCGGCTATACCTTGAGTTCCTCCCGGATGACAGAGCTTCTCACCCTATTTCTAAGGGAGAGCCCCGCCACACGGCGGAGGAAACTAATTTCAGCCGCTTGTACCCGTGATCTTATCCTTTCGGTCATGACCCAAAGGTCATGACCATAGGTGAGGATGGGAACATAAATCGACTGGTAAATTGAGAGCTTTGCCTTCCGGCTCAGCTCCTTCTTCACCACAACGGATCGAGACATCGTCCGCAGTACTGAAGACGCCGCACCGATCCGCCTGTCGATCTCACGACATGTGGACATGTTCCATAAATATTGATGTTAAAGATTTCTTTTTTTGTGAATAAATATTTAGATTTAAGTTCATGAATCCAGATGGATCTCTGTTACAATCCCCAAAGAGGGCACTTTAAGTTGATTATTACTTCTACGTGTAGAAATTTTTATTTATAATAGAATCACTTGTTTATTTTTAGAAATGTTTTTAGATATTTTTATCTTTTTTTTAGTTAGTTCAAGAAAGCACACTACAAATTAGTAATATTTTGCACGGTTATACAATTTAATAAATCAAAAACTGATGACATAGTGCTGTAATTTACTTCTTTATCTCTTTTTTTCAACCGAAAATGCTTTGCTCTGATTACGGGGTACTTGAATTAAAAAAATGTTCACAGGGGGTACATCACTGAAAAAAGGTTGAGAACCACTGGTCTAAGGTGTGCTCCGCCTTCCGCCCGAATGCAGATGAGATAGGCTCCAGCATCCCCCGTGACCCCCAAAGGACAAAAGGTTGAAAATGGATGGATATATATATATATATATATATATATATATGTATGTGGGCCTACCGAGGATGTCGTAGTGGTTTGTGTTGTGGTTTGTGCAGCCCTTTGAGACACTACTGATTTAGGGCTATATAAGTAAACATTGATTGATTGATTGATATTTTCTGAGCGAGATGTTGTCACGTTATGGATGAGAAAATGCCTTTTTAGACAATATGATTTGCTTGAGCGGCTAGGTTATACCGAGAGTAACAAGCAGTACAAAATGGATTACAAAGGACAGATTAAAAAAATATCTAATAAAAAACAAACAAAAAAAACAAACATTTAAAACATTTTTTGTAGATCCCTGTTCTAGAGCCATTGGTGGTGGTCTTATATTTTTTGGTTTCAAAAATGTCATCTTGATTTTTCTGTAAATTGCATCTTTAATATTGGGAGCAACATAATGTTACAATATAGTTTTATGTGTTGTATGGTGGTGAGAGTGACAGGCGATCCAGCAGTGACTTGGAACGGATTATGTTCAACTATGGATGTTCCACCATACTTTTAATGATCGGGAGGAGGGTGGCGGGGAACAGGTGACACAAGTCATCCGTTATGTCTTGTAGGGGGAGGCCCGGCACATGGGGGCTACAAACATCACACACCCCAGGCCATGAGCACTCAGCAACGCCCGGCCCCATCACATCTGGCCCCACAGGCTTAGGACGTTTTCTTTTGCCCCCCCCTGTTCAAAATGCACCAGTGGTTCCCATTTAACACCTGTTCAGCCTAATTTCCATTTTCGGGGACGCTCTGGATTTCAAATCATTTATCACTTCCCAAAGTGCTGCCACATGTGCGTTGCCTTTCTCAGGGAGCGAGGTTCCTGCCTCCGGCCAACCTTTTCCGAATGTATTAAAATTCAGTTTGGTCCAAAGAAGTTCAGACACTGATGTTTCATTGTGGTGACGTCTGGTAATTATTAGTCCAAATTACTGCTCCGCCATGTGACTTGACAGGGTGGACTCTGTGTTTTAAAAGGAGGGATGAGGCGAAGGAGGTCGGGCCAAGGTGGTCTGTCACGCTTGGTGCATGTTTAAAACAGGCCCCAACACACCGACTGGGATGTCAGTCAGACTGAAACAGTTTCGCCACCGTGGAAACACTTGTGTGGTTAGGGACCTTGGAGGGTCCAGAGGGGCCCGGTGTGGGGCGGCTGGGTGAAGGTTGTGTCAAAAGCACTCCACTGTGAATCTGAGGACTCCCACACTGAGCTCTAATGAACATGAAAACGCCGATGCAGTCAAGTTGATATTCAGGGTCAGAGTTCATATTGTAAAACCAGGATTAGATTCAAAAGTGGGAAATGATTTGAAGGGAAATTAAATCAGATTATGTCTCGGGGTTCTTTGGTCAACAGTTCCTAAGCCTCAACAGAGCAATGGTTTGTAATTGGCTGTGACAAAATGGGACACAGGACATGAAATCCACTGGGAAAACAAGTAATGTGATTACATTGTGCAGATTACTTCAAGACTGGACATTTCCCTACATATAACTCTGCTTTTTTTTTTTGAGATGGTCTGCATTTCTCTGAGATGACTGCAAAACTACAACCAATACTAAAGAAAGAAAGTGTACGTCAACAAATTGTGCACACCTATTACTTATGGACCTTATAACTTTTTTCGCGTTCAAGGGCTTCCACAAAGTCACGCAAAAAGAAAAATCAATGAAATTCTCAGTCTCATTAAAACACATTTGTGTTGACAAAGTGCATTTCTGGACGCACTATGCGCCGTCTTCAAGAGGGGAAATGTTTGAAACTGTACGGTAAGTGTGCTTAATTAAAGTGGGGTGTGAAAATGTGCACTAATCAGATACGCTTGCTAACAAAGTCCATGAAATTACTAATTAGAATTTCATTAAAAGGTACTGCGTTATCGTGGGAGGAAATCGTAACCTTTAAAAGGCTTTCAGCATGGCGGTTTGCCTCTCTAAATGGGCTAACAGGCTGGCTTTTGATGTAATATCTCATTTTGGATTGGAGCTAAATTGGACCATTTAAACATGTCATTGTTTTCAACGTAATTTATCAGCCTAATTAATGACAGTTATTGCCTGGGCCTGCCCGGTGCAGGAACACCAGGTTCTTGCAAAAGGAGCTAATCAAGCTTTACGTTCAGCTTTCGCTTTGCCAAGAATGGGAGTGTGGCGCTAAACAAGATTTTGTTTGATGCCCAATTTTGGTCGTCACAATATTATTTATTATTATAATTATCAGACCCCTGAAAGGACCACACCCCATCCTAAACCTGACGTTACAGCCCCACATACACACACTTAATATGTTTACTGAGTATGACTCCTGGAAATATTTTGGTTGACAGTCAAAACTATTATATATTATCCATGAAACTATTATATATTACATTTATTATTATATTATATACATGTAAAAACCTTAATAAAGTGTTTGCATACATTTTGTAATACCTCAAAGATTTTGTTTTGAAAATTATTTACATACAGTTTTTGTCTCCTTCTGGGGCAAACCTGGCTTGCTGATGAGAGACGGCCTTCACCTTAACTGGGAAGGCGCTATCATCTTGTCTAGGAACATAGATTTCTCTTTGAGTCACACTTGACTAACTGCACTAGAGCAAGCCCGGTCGCAGGCGATTACAGAGCCTGCTAGTCTGGGTGAGGACTAGGTTAAATTAGAACTAGCCGGCGCCAGGCTGTATAATCCCTGCACACATAGCAATTTTCTTAGAATAATACACAACTCACATAATGTTTTTTCTGCTATGACTGTGTCAGAGTTGGACGTTCTACTGAGGTGGCAAATACTATGCGTTCAGTTTATCGCAGCACCAAGCAAACAATCTGAAAATACCCGTCATATCAATTTCTAGATATGGACGTAATTATTTTAAGTGCACTAAGCATAATAAACGCAACAATATTAATATTGCTACTACGGGTAATTTGATCAAAAACTCCTTAAAACAGCCCACCACCTATAATATGGGCTTTTTAAACATAAAATCATTGTCTCCCAAAACGTTATTAGTTAATAAGGTCATTAGAGACAACAATCTTAACGTCATCGGTCTCAGCAAAACCTGGCTTAAACCAGACGACTTTTTTGCGCCAAATGAGGCTTCTCCTCCTTACCATACAAATGCACCCCCACCAGTGGGGTGGTGGGGTTGGGGGGGGGGGGGTTGGCACTAATATACACCGAAAACTTAAACCTTAGTCCTAACCAAAATAATAAATATAAATCGTTTGAGGTGCTCACTATGAGATCTGTCACACCACTGCCTCTATACCTGGCCGTTATCTATATATAAAGACTTTAATATCCATATAAATACCCCATCGGACCCACCGTGCGTGGCGCTCCAGACTATAATTGATAGCTGTGGTCTTACACAAATAATAAATGAACCCACGCATCGCAACGGTAATACGATAGACGTAGTGCTTGTCAGGGGTATCATCGTTTCCAAAGTTATGATACTCCCGTATACTAAAGTAATGTCCGATCATTACCTTATAAAATTCGGAGTTCAGACTCATGTTTGGCAAGCTAATAATAATAATAACTGCTATAGCAGCCGCAACATTAATGCTGCCACAACGACGACTCTTGCTGGCCTACTGCCATCGGTAATGGCACCATTCCCAAAGTATGCGAGCTCTATTGATAACCTCACTAACAATTTTAACAACGCCCTGCGCGAAACCATTGATAGTATAGCTCCGCTGAAGTTAAAAAAAAGGCTCCAAAAAGGCGTACCCCATGGTTTACAGAAGAAACTAGAGCTCATAAATTATCATGTAGAAAGCTGTAACGGAAATGGCGCACGACTAAACTTGAGATTTACCATCAAGCATGGAGTAATAGTTTAATAACTTATAAACGCATGCTTAACTTAGCTAAAGCTAAATATTACTCAAATCTCATCCGCTTAATAAAAACAATCCGAACTTTTTGTTTATTACATTAGCATCGCTAACCCAACAAGAGACTCCTTACAGTAGCTCCACCCACTCGGCAGATGACTTTATGAATTTCTTTAAAAAGAAAATTGAACTTATTAGAAGGGAGATTAAAGACAATGCGTTCCAGCTACAACTGGGTTCTATTAACACAGATATGACTGTATATACGGCGGATACTGCCCTACAAAATATTTTCTCTCGTTTTGATGAAATAACATTAGAAGAATTGTTACAACGTGTAAATGGAATAAAACAAACAACATGTTTACTTGACCCACATCCTGGGAATCTTATCAAGGGGCTCTTTGTATTATTAGGTCCATCAGTGCTAAATATTATAAACTTATCATTTCCCTCTGGCACTGTTCCCCTAGCATTCAAAAAAGCTGTTATTCATCCTCTCCTTAAAAGACCTAACCTCGATCCTGACCTCATGGTAAACTACCGACAGGTGTCTAACTTTCCCTTTATTTCGAAAATCCTCCAAAAAATTGCTGCAGAGCAGCTAATTGAACACTTAGCATCTAACAATCTATGTGAAACCTTTCAATCCGGTTCAGGACAAATCACTCTACGGAGACAGCCCTTGCAAAAATGATTAATGATCTATTGCTAAAGATGGATTCTGATGCGTCATCTATGTTGCTGCTCATCGATCTTAGCGCTGCTTTCGATACCGTCGATCATAATATTTTATTAGAGCGTATCAAAACACAAATTGGTATGTCACACTTAGCCCTGTCTTGGTTTAACTCTTATCTTACTGACAGGATGCAGTGCGTCTCCTCCCATAACAATGTGACCTCGGACTATGTTAAGGTAATGTGTGGAGTTCTCCAGAGTTCGTTCCTTGGCCCTGCACTCTTCAGCGTCTACATAAGCGGTCCTCTCCAAGGTCTCTCATAGTTATCATTGTCGACGTCCCACTGGGGTGAGTTTTTCCTTGCCCTTTGTGGGCTCTACCGAGGATGTCGTTGTGGTTTGTGCAGCCCTCTGAGACACTTATATAAATAAAAATTGATTGATTGATCGATGTTCATTATAATTCTTGTTCTGTGTACTTTGTGAACACCTGTAGTTTGAACAGTCTCTTAAACTGAATCATATTTGTGCTTTGTTTGATTTCTTTGGTAAATCCATTCCATAATATAATTCCACATACAGATATGCTAAAAGTTTTAAGTGTTGTAAGAGCATACAAATGTTTTAAATTAGATTTCCCTCTAAAGTTATATCTCTCCCCTTTTGTTGAGAAGAATTGTTGTACATTTTTGGGTAGCATGTTGTAGTTTGCTTTGTACATAATTTTAACTGTTTGCAAATGCACCAAAAATTGTTGAATTTCAATCATTGTGATTAAAGAAATAAAGGGTTTGTATGTTCTCTATATCCAACATGATGTATTATTTTAATTCAACTTTTTAGTATCACAGTTAGTGAATGAAGTGGACATTTGTAGTTGTTTCCCTATATTTCTGCACAATAAATGGACTTTTGTAGTTGTCTCCCTATATTTCTGCACAATAACTCATATATGGTAACACTCGTGAGCAGTGTGGCACTGTGTGTGAATGCATTAAGGTGAGCTTTGATGACGATATTGAAGTCTGTACGATTTGTTCACACGAGCGCAGCTGGGATAGGCACCAGCACCCCCCGTGACCCCGAGAGGGACAATGGGTAGAAAATGGATGGATGAAGTCTCTGTTGAATGAACAGTAAGTCCTCCATGCTGGTTTTGGTTTTAACAGACACTAATAAGAATTTTGCATTTTTAGAAGGGGTGCAGCTTGTTTTACACATTCCTAATTTGACTCAAACAACCATATTATTCAACTGTGACGACAAACTGTATTTTATTTTAACTTTTATTATGTTGTATTTTAAATGGAAGTAAAAATATATTAAAATCTTTACAAATGCACAGTGACTATGCAATGAACCGTCCATCCATCCATTTTCTACCGCTTTTCCCGTTCGGGGTCGCGGGGCGTCGCTGGAGCCTATCACAGCTGCATTCGGGTGGAAGGCGGGGTACACACTGGACAAGTCGCTACCTCATCACAGGGCCAAATCAGATAGACAGACAACACTCACACTGACATTCACACACTAGGGCCAATTTAGTGTTGCCAATCAACCTATCCCCAGGTGCATGTCTTTGGCGGTGGGAGGAAGCTCTGCAGCACTTTGGAAACATTATTGTTGTTTAAATGTGATATATAAATAAAGTAGATTGGATTGGATTGAAGCTGGAGTACCTGGAGGGAACCCACACAGTCAGGGGGAGAATACCCAAACCTCACACAGAAAGATCCCGAGCCCGGGATTGAACCCGGAACAACTCAGGACCTGCGTATTGTGAGGCACATGCACTAACCCCTTTTTCCACCATGCTGCCCTGCAACGAACAGGCTCTGTCTTTTTATTGGACTCACTCAATTAACGAACAATCACTTTTCAAAGTGAACGAGCCAGGTAGTCAATGGCTGTTTGTGTGCGTAATACACCTTTTTATTATAATCTTCATGTGGAGACTTTACTTAATAAGTGTTGATCCTATGGGAAGTGTCAAAAGTTAGTCATTCACATGACTCCCCGTCTTATTACTATTCCTCCCTTCACCTTGTCAGGATGGACTGTGTTAGCTGGAGGGATCATATGTCAACGCTCAGGCCTGTTTATCCAAAGGACAGCGGCACGGAAAAAAAAGCCATCTGTTCGTCTAACGAGCGCCTGATTTAAAAACAACATTTCTACACAAATGTTTTACATCTATTATACTAATATTAACGTGCCAACGGTCTGGATGTGTGCAGAAAGCTGATTAAATGATAGTTGACTGCAGTAACACCCAGGTGAGGAGTGAAAAGTAATACTGTAGTATTTAGTCGTGTCGTGACCTGAGCAGAGGTGCTGCAGATGTTTAAAGTGGCGCAGAAAAGTCGCACTCTCTCTGACAAGACACACTTTCATGCTGATTTAGTGGTCTGGCCGAGCTCAAGTAACAACCGGAACACTGATTCTTCGACAATCTTAGACAAACCCAAGGCTCAGGGAAGACATCTGTTTATTCTGCCCTCGAGGCTTCATAAACCTTTGAAATACCAACTAGGGTGGCAACATTCAGCCTTACAGTCGGCATGTGTACACATGTAGCGCTGCGCAATGTGTGCGTCATGCAACATGCATTCCCGCAAGATGAGTAACGGTGCTTGGATGGGAGCGAAAAGAAAGGAAAAGCGAGGCAAAATGGACACACTCACTTTGTACGCACATCATTATATTCATAATCATGCTGAATAACGAGCACGCTGATTAACACCAACACTTAACTGAGCTCCATGTCAGAGGCCAAACTGACGTCGTTAGTCCAACTTGTGGCACGCCCTGCATTGTCGAGTGGAAGCTAATTTGCACCTTTGCCCAGTTCATACTGAGACATTAGCTTGAGAGTGTCGTGGTACCTGTAATTAAAGCAGATGGTCAAGTAACCCTGTCAGAACTGTTAACTAAGTGGGCCTCTATGTAATCTTAATTCCCTGCCCATTTGTGAAGCCAAGCTGTGCCTTGGCCAATTCCCACTGCACATCGTTACGCACCAGTGTTGTTTTCTACTTAGTTAGGGCCTTATTAAAGTGCTGGCTGTAATTGTGTTGTACAGTCAATGGACATGGTAAGGGACATTTAAGTGTGTGACATGCCAGATATGATCTTAAATGATTTTTAATCAGAGCAGGTACATTTCCAAACAAAATGAAAATAGCTAAAGTTGCACCAATTTATAAGACTGGAGATAAACATCTATTTACAAATTATAGACCTGTTTCTTTACTTCCACAATTTTCTAAAATCATTGAAAAACTGTTCAATAACAGATTAGAGAGTTTCATAAATAAAAATAGAATACTCGAAGAGAACCAATATGGATACAGACCTAATGTTTCAACTTCAATGGCTTTAATTGAAATTACAGAAGAAATTACCAATGCAATAAATGGTAAGAAATGTGCGGCAGCAGTGTTTATGGATCTACCTAAAGCATTTGACACAATTAATCACAATATTTTAATCAAAAAACTAGAACGATATGGCATCAGAGAGTTAGTCTTAAACTGGATATGAAGTTATCTAACGAACAAAGCTAGGCGAACACATTTCTACAATGCTAAATATATCCTGTGGTGTACCTAAGGGATCAAAACTACGACCTAAACTATTCAATCTCTATATAAATGACATTTGTAAAGTTACAAGAGATTTAAAGTTAGTATTATTTGCAGATGATACAACAGTGTTGTGTTCAGGAGAGAACACACAAATAATAACAGAAGAAATCAACAAATAAAAAAATGTTTTTTCAAAATAATCTTACTCATCTCATCGTATGGAATAAAACTTACTTCACCAATTATTTATTTATTTATTTTTATTGTGATTACTTATGGAGTATATTGTGAATACATTGAGAACAGGAAGTGAACAAAAGTTTTAGCAACTGTTATGTAAAAGAAAAGGGGTAGAATTAAATAAGCTCTGCTTCTTCCTACTCCTTTTCGAACATGTTGAAAAGAGAAACTGGAAATTGTGATGTATCATGTTATATGCTGGCATGTTCGAAATAAACTCAAACTCAAACTCAAACTCAAACTCAAACTTAGTTGAAACAAACCTGCATAATCTCCTCAACACAGCTGCTCTGGTTTGAGCTACCTTCAAAAATGTATTTCCCCGTGTTTGTATGTAAAAGCAACCAGCAGAAGAAGAAGAAGAAAGACAGAAAAACAGAAGAAGTAGGCAATAGCAAGATCAAAAACATTACTAATAGAGGGAGGGATGGGCAACTTTCACATTTGAATCAATACGGGACCATTTTCCAGTTCCTGGGAATCGATGTCTGTATGGTACCAATTTCCGGTACTTCTGTGTGTGTTCATGTGTTAATAAATATAAGCTTGTTTAATAATAACATCTCATTTTTTATTAAACATCTGAACAGTGAGTAGATTAACTGATAACTGTGCGGTCCAGTTGTTATACCTTGATTTCTTACACTGCGGAGTCTCATTAGCAAGTGTTACATTTGTAGACTATGCATGCAGTTGTAATTCCAAGACATTAGATGGCAGTAGTGTTGTCAGTGTGTTGCCTAGTCAGAGAGTATTATTTGCCATTATGTGGAATCTTGTCTTATGTTGCAGCTTACAAAGTGTTTATACTGTAAGTATTGTACCTATTACACACCAGCTATTGGAATATAATCTGCATCTTTTGTAGTTTTCATTACCAAAATTGAAAGGTGTAGAAAGTACCATATAAAATCGCTAATGGCAATCAGTAGCATGTCTATGAAAAATCTGATGTAAATTAGCATCAAGCTAGCACATTTTGAAATGCAGAGGCTTATTCTAGGTTGGAGTGTTTTTTCATCAAGCATACTTGCTTTGTTGGCATGGAAAATTCCGACTAAGTCCGAGTGCTGCTCGAGTACTTGTTTGCTAGCCAAGAGTCTACAATACGGAAGTGACATCACTCACAACAAAGGTATTAAAATATGGCACCATCTGATTACGCATGAAATGATACCTGGTAGTACTGACGGAATTTCGGTAAGTGCCGATAAAAGTGCGTACCTCAGTTTTCATACTTGCCAATTTTCATATGATTCCGGTGTTTTATCTAAACTTTGGCCAACATCTTTTCCCAGTTTTTGTGTACTGTCTCTTTTCATATGACCGACTACTCAGTTTGCCCGCGTCTTACTCTGTTGATCAAGTGCACCCTACGAGTATTTTGTGCTTTTCCATATTAGGCTCAACTGGAAAATAAGCCACCACTGGGCCAAAAAAAGTTGCGAGTGCCAGCACTTTGATTAAAAAAGGTGAGAAACACTTACAGACTTCAAGATAAAACTCGTAGAAAAGTATAAATGTGGTCTCCGTGGGGCTTTGTTCATTTACCCATTTTATTTGTCGTACATATGAATTTCACATTTGCATTTTTGCTAAGGATTTTGCTTTAAATTGGAAACAAACATTTGAGGGACAAGCATCCCCACCAACAGTTGTTGTAGCAAAAGTTGCAGTGAACCCTATAATATCTGCCCAAAACATGTTGAAGGACAGTTTGAAGGTCAGTGCTTAGAGGAAGAGCATCATATCCATGGAATTAAGGTAAGTATCAACATGCATATATAAGCGCACACATAGATACCTATGCAACTACATACTTACCCACATACAGTACTTACTGTACATACACCCTCAAGGCACATACATCTACACGCACATTCACACACACATACTGTACATATACAAGCATATACTGTATGAAAACATACAGTCACGCATATAACTTTTCATCAAACATATATTAACAGGACATAACGGCACACTGACAAAGCTTTACCCATTGCTACTATAACAATCTACTAGGTTAATACAGTTCGCATCGCTTTGTTTTGTAGCATTTGAAACAATTTTATTGTTGATGATAGAGGTAATTATTGTTACTATTCATTACCAATAGTGCTTTTTCTATTGGCATTTGTATTGCTCCATTTGTAGTGTAATGTTTATTGTCATTTCTTTGTTATTAATATTTACTTTACTAACTGCTACTTTGCTATCACATTTCGTGTCATATCTGTAGATATCGTATTTGCAGATGTTGTTCTGTTGTTGTTGTTGTTGTCTTTATGTCCTATGTCCCTCTTGTCCCCTCAATTTCCCCCTCTGTCTTCTTTTTTTTCTATTTCTATCTCTTCCTGCTCCGGTCCGGTTGCGCCAAATAATAATATAAATCCATTTAATAAAGTCAAATACAAATAAGGCAACAAGAGAAGTATCCCACACTTCTCTTTTGTAAAGTAAATCTGAACAGCAGATATGGGCATCTACATCAACAACATGATTTGCCTGAGTAGCTGGACAGGACAAAAGCAACAACAAGAAAAAAATGAAGGTAAGTCGATGCAACGTGAGCGCATAATTCCTAGTCTGCACTATTCAGATGCAGACTGAGTCTAACGCTAGCCAAGAATGTCAAAATCATATCCATGAAAATATCGAAAAGCTGCTGATTTCGTGTTTGACGGAAAAGCATCAGAAAGGAGATATTGTAGATGTCCATGTTGTACATTACTATAATATATTATTATAGTACTTCATAAAATTAAAGTATTGTAGTTTTTAGTAATACATTATTCTGCCTTGTTTTCATACAGTATATCTCAACTAAAAGTTTTGGTAACACTTTAGTATGGGGAACATATTCACCATTAGTCAGTTGCTTACTACCATGCAAATTAGTAACATATTGGCTCTTAATTAGTCATTATTAAGTACTTATTAATGCCTTATTATAACCCTAAATCTAACCAAATAACTCTAAATTAAGTCTTTCTTACTTAGAATATGTTACCCTCATGTCCAAATAACTCTAAATTAAGTTTTTGTTACCTAGAATATTTTCCCCATACTAAAGTCTTACCAAAGTTGTTTTGTTTTCAAAGGTATGTTACATGGTAAAATTGTGCTGTTTTAAAGGAGCCAAGCACTAGGTCTGTTGATTTGAGATACTAGTGTTTTGAGTTAAGAACTCCTTCATAGAATACATTGTAGGGGAACATTATCACAATTTCAAAAGGGTTAAAAACAATAAAAATCAGTTCCCAGTGGCTTGTTTTATTTTTCAAAGTTTTTTTCAAAATTTTACACCTCCCGGAATATCCCTAAAATAAGCTTTAAAGTTCTTGATATTCGCTATTTGCAATGCGACTGTCCATTTCCCTGTGACGTCATACAGGGCTGCAAATACAAACAACATGGCGGTTACCACAGCAAGATATAGCGACATTAGTTCGGATTCAGACTCGGATTTCAGCGTCTTAAGCAATTCAACAGATTATGCATGTATTGAAACAGATGGTCGGAGTATGGAGGCAGATAGCGAAAACGAAATTGAAGAAGAAACTGAAGCTATTGAGCAAATAGCTATTGACGCTATTCAGCCATAGCGTGGGTGTACCTAATGAAGTGGCCACAGCATGGCTGCCTTATTAGCATCGCTGGTAGAATGTGTGGACCAAACGATCAGGACTTTCGCATCTTGTGACACTGGAACAACTTAAATCCGTCAATTGGTAAGTGTTTGTTTCGCATCAAATGTGGGTATCTAGTTTCAAATGTACATACAGCTAGCGTAAATAGCATGTTAGCATCAATTAGCGTAGCATGTTACCATCGATTAGCTGGCAGTCATGCTGCGACCAAACATGTCTTATTAGCACATAAGCCAACAACATCAACAAAACTCACCTTTGTGATTTTGTTGATTTAATCGTTGAATATGCACCTGCAGGTTATCCATACATCTCTGTGCCATGTCTGCCTTAGCATCGCCGGTAAAATATGCAGACACTCTGGCACATTCAATGGGGGTCTAGCGGCAGACTTCTTGCCAGTGGTGCAACTTGAATCCCTCCCTGTTAGTGTTGTTACACCCTCCGACAACACACCGACGAGGCATGATGTCTCCAAGGTTCCAAAAAATTGTCGAAAAAATGGAAAATAACAGAGCTGAGACCCGGTGTTTGTAATGTGAAAATGAAAATGGCGGGTGTTTTACCTCGGTGACGTCACGTTCTGACGTCATCGCTAAAAGACCGATAAACAGAAAGGCGTTTAATTCGCCAAAATTCGCCCATTTAGAGTTCGGAAATCGGTTAAAAAAATACATGGTCTTTTTTCTACAAGATCAAGGTATATATTGACGCTTACATAGGTTTGGTGATAATGTTCCCCTTATAGCTTGTAATTTAATGAGCTACTATATTTCTATAGGGGCGGTAAAGCTTGGTTGGTAGAGTGGTCATGCCAGCAACTTGAGGGTTCCAGGTCCGATTCCCGCTTTCGCCATCCTAGTCACTACTGTTGTGTCCTTGGGCAAGACACTTTACCCACCTGCTCCCAAAGCCACCCACACTGGTTTAAATGTAACTTAAATATTGGGTTTCACTATGTAAAGCACTTTGAGTCACTGGAGAAAAGGGCTATAGAAATATAATTCACTTCACTTCACTTCTAAAAGTGCTTCAGTTTTTATATGATACAGTCTTTTGGAAGAAATTACTAATGAAAAGCAAGGTGCTGTATATTACTGACACAATCTACGAATGCCAGTACTGTGTTATTATATACTGTATTTCGAAAAGTATACAATATTTGAATTATTTTAAAGGTATGATATTTGCTTCTCCCACTGACATGTCTTCAAAAGCACCTAATTAAAAAAAATGTGCACTGATGAAAAAAGGTGTAGATGAAAAGCATTTTAATGGTACGTTTACTGGAGCACACACAGTAATAGCACATCCAAAGGTCCTTGACAGTCTATACTTTCTGACATGACACTATAGCACATCATAACACAACCTGTAATTATGCGCTTCCTGTAGGAGATGTGCTGAGTAAAACGACCCCGAGCTCCCGTGCGCCGTCATAACACGCTTTTCTGCTCTCTGGAAATAAATTACTCAAGCACTGAGTCAGTGTGGATAAGGAAGCTCAGCATGTTCACACCAGGAGGGGCAGTAGCACAGCAGCCATCTGTTTAGGTGAACAAAGACTAGAATGGCACTCATTAGAGAGCAGTTTTCTGCCAAGGTTAAACTAAAAGAAGAAAAGTCCAACAGAGTGCATTAATTGTGTTTGTTCATCCATCTGTTTGTTAGTTAATGCCCTACTTCCTGATTCATGGTGGATGATGTCAGAGTAAACAGGCAGTTTGGGACTGATTTGATTTTGGACATGAATGCCAAAGTCACTCAAACACAACATAAAAACACAAAATGTATTCTGCACCTTTATCAGAATTCTCACCAACTAAAGTTGACCAATGTGTTTTTTTCTCCAAAGATTTGTAAAGTCATGGGTAGGGTTGGGTATCGTTTGAATTCGAACGATTCCGATTCTTTGTTCTGATTCCGATTCCTGACGATTCTCGATTCCGATTCTTCTTGTACATGTGGTTGACAGGTAGTCCCTGGAAGGTGGTATGTATTTTGGGTTGAGATTTTTCACCATATCCCTGCAAACATAAACAAACATGTAATGTTGTTGTTACTGTTTAGCCCAGTATCAATTAGTTTAGCTCTACCGTTATTGCTTAACTAACCTAAATGTTGGAGATTCCACCTCTGAAAAGGGATTCAGTCTTTTGACTATGTGTGCAGTGACCTTTCTGTGGCACTCTTCCGTCTGTGGCACTGACATCTTCCCCATTGCCGCTACGGTGAACGGAGTACTCTGAGCATATCGCGGAGCCTGGCTAGCAGGTTGTAAATTGTCAATGAAAAAATACGTCAGTTAATTTGTTAGCTGCCTCAACGTTGCCGCAAAAAACATTATTTATTGCATATATATTGTTTTACTTACCGGATTCGGACTGCAGTGCAGTCACCGAGGTGCCAGGCTGGGCGTCGGAGCCGGAACCAGAGGAAGAGGCAGAGGAGGACGGTCAACGCAGAGCGTCGAAGACTGGACACCCATTTATTTGTACTCCATGACCTCGGAGGTGCTTCATCATGTTCGACGTGCACCCTCCTAAGCACGAAACAGTCCTGTCGCACGTGTTACATTTCGCAGATATTTCTTTTTTTTTAGTAAAATAAAGCCACACTTTCGACCGCCGACGCCCGCTATCCATGCTTAACTGACTCGCTCAGCTACATAGGCTCGGCTATGCTAACACTTCCGGCGGTGGGCGCTTCTTCGTTGGTGTACAGCGGTTTCTTCTGCCGGTCGGCGGACTTATTCTTTTTTTCCGGTCGGCGGACTGGGTATCGAAACTGGGAATCGAAATTTTAACTTTTGAACGATTCCGGGAGAATCGGAAAGTTAGTCCCGGTTCCAATCGATATTCGATACTCGATACCCAACCCTAGTCATGGGCCTGTTGGCCTGTATATGCACTGGACTCACTAATATCTAGCTAACAGCAGACACACTATATTGCCAAAAGTATTTGGCCACCCATCCAAATGATGAGAATCAAGTGTCCTAATCACTTGGCCCGGTGTATAAAATCAAGCACTCAGGCATGGAAACTGTTTCTTCAAACATTTGTGAAGGAATGGGCCGCTCTCAGAGATTTCCAGCGTGGAACTGTCATAGGATGCCACCTGTGCAACAAATCCAGTCATGAAATTTCCTCGCTCCTAAATATTCCAAAGTCAACTTTATTATAAGAACATGGAAGAGTTTGGGAACAACAGCAAGTCAGCCACCAAGTGGTCGGCCACGTAAACTGACAGAGATGGGTCGGCGGATGCTGAAACGCATAGTGCAAAGACTTTCTGCACAATCAGTTGGACTAGGGCTCCAAACTTCATAAGACCTTCCAATTAGCCCACATACAGTATGCAAAGAGCTTCATGGAATAGGTTTACATGGCCGAGTAGCTGCATCTAAGCCATACATCACCAAGTCCAATGCAAAGCGTGGGATGCAGTGGTGTAAAGCACGTTGCCACTGGACTCCAGAACAGTGGAGACACCTTCTTTCGAGTGATGAATCAAGCTTTTCCTTCTGGCAATCTAATGGACCAGTCTGGATTTAGAGGTCGCCAGGAGAACGGTACAATCGGACTGCATTGTGCCAAGTGTAAAATTTGGTGGAGGAGGAATTATGGGGTGGGGTTGGTTTTTTAGGAGTCGGGCTTGGCTCCTTAGTTCCAGTGAAAGGAACTTTGAATGCTCCAGGATACCAAAACATTTTGGACAATTCCATGGGATGGCACTTCAAGTTCATATGTGAGTATAGGCAGGTGGCCAAATATTTTTGACAATACAGTGTATCTTAAATCAAATACATGAATATGTTTACATGAAATACTCATTTGGCTAAATTGCAAGCAAAATGTTCTTGTTCTGATGGTGTATCATTTTGATTATTTTAAATAATACAGTTTATCACAGATTTTACTACATCATGGCCATTTAATGCAAGACCAAATGTTCTTACCTTTTTCCACCTCCTGTTCTCTATTTGAGATCGGTATAAGTCCTGAAAATGTTTAATCAAACCGTGGAGGCATTGCAGATACATTTATAAAACAATATTTCTTTCTGAAAGGGGAACAATATCACCAGACCTATGTAAGTGTCAATATATACCTTGATGTTGCAGAAAAAAGACCATATGTTTTTTTAACCGATTTCCGAACTCTAAAAGAGTAAATTTGGCGATTTAAACGCCTTTCGATTGTTCGCTGTCGGAGCAATGACCTTTCACCCGTGACGTCACAACATGAAGCAATCCGCCGTTTTCTCAAACACATTACACACGCCAAGTCAAATCAGCTCTGTTATCTTCCGTTTTTTCGACTGTTTTCCCGTACCTTGGAGACATTATGCCTCGTCGGTGTGTTGTCGGAGGGTGTAACAACACGATCAGGGACGGATTCCAGTTGCACTAGTGGCTAAAAGATGCAAAAGTCCCTCGTTTGTTCTGCACACTGTACCAACGACAGCTATGCTACAACAAAGATGGCAGAGATGGCAAGAATGTGTGGATATCCTGCGACACTCAAAGCAGATGCATTTCCAACAATAAAGTCAACAAAATCACAAAGGTGAGTTTTGTTGATGTTATTGATGTTGTGTGTGCTAATCAGACATATTTGGTCACGGCATGACTGCAAGCTAACCGATGCTAACATGCTATATAGGCTAGCTGTATGTACATATTTTCATCATTATGCCTCATTTGTAGCTATATTTGCCTCCAGCCTTTCCCTCCGCCAACATTTAATGCCAAACAAACACATACCAATCGTTGGTTGGAAGGCGATTGCCGAATTCGTACGCGCTTCCTCCCATGCCGCTGTCTGTCGTGATCTGGCTCAAAAGCATCTGTTTCTTCTTTAATTTTGTTTTCGGTACCTACCTCGCAAGTTTATTGTTCTTTGGTCAATGGTCAACGAAGCAAACAAACAGTTGTACATTCATATATTGAAAATAAAAAGTTGTATATTCATAGATTGAAAATAAAAAATGTTACAGACCGAAAGGGTTTAGGCTGAAGTTAAACACTTATTGTGCCTAACCCTATAAACAATTTCAAGTACAAAATAAACTTCCAAAAATTATAAAATATCCTTTGCACAACTTATTATAAATACACATTATAAACAACATTATAAACAACATGAACGTAGTTCAATTTTATACACAGTACAGGCATGTGAAATATGCCTGTGTACATATGGACATTTGCACTAATTATATATACAAAATATACAAACAATTGTACTTCTATTATTATTTATATCTCATGTTTAATTTTTAATTAACATTAATCATAGTATTAACTACAATGTTAATTCAAGAGTGATATATTTTTTCAAGACATTGGTCTTAAAGTGTTTTATAAATGTGTGAATGGAAATGGAACATTTTAAGGAATCATCCAAGCTGTTTCACAGTTGAACTCCTCTAACACAAACACATGTACTTTTTAAGCTTGTTCTTATTTTTGCTTTCTGAAAGAAAGCTGAACCTCTGAGGTCATAGGGATTCTCTTTGGGTTTAAATCTCACTTGTAAACACCCAGCCAGCATGTGGTTATGAGCTTTGAAAGCCACAATAGTAGTATTGAGGTCAACAAGATCGTGCAGTTTTAATGTTTTTAATTTAATGAACAGAGCATTGGTATGGTCATGATAATTCGCATAAGTTACAATTCTAATCGCTTTCTTTTGAAGTAAAAATATAGAGTTGATGTTTGATTTGTAATTGTTTCCCCAGATTTCAACACAATAATTAAGATATGGGAGTATGAAAGAATTATATAACATGATAAGAGCCTTTTGATTCACAGAGTTTTTAATTTTATGTAACACAGCAATATTTTTTTGCCATCTTTGTCTTAACTATATTTATGTACAGTTTCCAATTTAATTTATCATCTATATAGATTCCCCAAAAATTTATTGAATACACCCTTTCTATCTCTTATATGACGCTGTATGTTATTTTTCCTATTTCCAAAAAGTATATATTTAGTTTTATTTAGGTACATTGATAGTTTGTTGGCATCAAACCATTGCTTTAGTATGTGGAGTTCAATCTCTACAGTCTCTAGGAGTTGGTCAAGGTCTTGCCCAGAACAGTACAGACTTTTATCATCAGCAAAAAGAATACAGTTGAGTTTTTTAAGGATTTTAGAAATATCATTAATATATAGTAAAAACAATTTTGGTCCCAGTACAGAACCTTGGGGTACTCCATGTGTTATGATCATTTTGTCTGAATCTACATTGTTCATATGTACATACTGTTCTCTGCCACCAAAATATCTTTTCAACCAATCATGAGCAAGACCTCTGACACCATACCTCTGCATTTTGTTTAAAAGTAATGTTTGATCAATGGTGTCAAAGGCCTTGCTCAGGTCAATAAAAATACCAACAGCAAACTCCCTCTTAAGAATTGCAGTGGTTACCTCCTCAACTAGTTCCAGCACTGCCATGGAAGTGGACCTGTTAGATCGAAAACCGTATTGGTGTTCACTTAGCAAGTGATGCTTATCAATAAAACTGTCAAGTCTTGACACAAATAATTTTTCAAGGACTTTTGAAAATTGTGAGAGTAAAGAAATAGGCCTATAGTTTGTGAACTGATGCTTATCTCCACTTTTGAAGATGCGAATGACTTTTGCCGTTTTCATTTTCTTTGGGAAGACACCTTTTATGAAAGACATATTGCAAATATAAGTGAAGGGAACAGCTATAAAATCAACCACTTCCTTGATCAGAGAAAATTCCAAGTCACAGCAGTCTGTTGACTTCTTGTTTTCCTGAGAATTTACAATTGTTTTGATTTCACTTTCATTAACGGGGGAAATAAAAAACGATTCTAAATTGTTTTGAATGGTTTGTTCATTAAATTTTGCACTGTTTTCAGGTTGTACAATTTCATTTGCTAGATTAGGTCCAACATTTACAAAAAAGTTGTCAAAAGCATCAGTTATCCCTTTAGGGTCATTTATAGTTAGATTATTTTCTATAAAATAGCTAGGATGTTCCTTATGTGTCATGTTTTTTTTTTAATGATACCATTCAAAACTTCCCACGTACCCTGGATGCTATTTTTATGTTGTTCTAATAGGTTACAGTAATATGTTCGCTTGCAGTGCTTTATTATTTGTGTTAACTTATTTTTGTACGTTTTATATTTGTGTTCAGTTTCTTTGGTTCTGTACTTTAAATGTCTTCTGTAAAGATAATTTTTCTTTTTGCAAGACTTCAGTATTCCTCTTGTGATCCACGGTTTGTCTTTAACGGTGCTGTCTTTAATGACATGTTTTTTAATTGGACAGTGCTTATCGTACAGTTTTATGAAAATATTAAGAAAAGTTTCATATGCCTCGTCCGGGTCTCTGGAGGTATAAACCTCCCTCCAGTCTTGGGCACATAACTCAGACTTGAATGCTGCCATAGTTTCGTGTGTTTGATGTCTAATAAATCTATATTGGACAGCTTTTTTATCTTTTCTCCTATCAAAGAAATTGTGGAAAATGCTGAATACAGGTAGATGATCACTTATGTCATTAAATAGTAATCCTGCTGTTATTTCATTCTCCGGTTGATTGGTGAAAATGTTATCGATCAGTGTGGCAAAGTCTACGGTTATTCGGGTTGGTTTTGTTATAAGGGGAAATAAATTATTACTGTACAATCCTGTTATAAAATCTGTTGTTTTGGTACTGTCCATGGGACTCATAAGATTAATATTAAAATCACCGCACACAATATGGATTTTATTTGACTTACTAAATAAATAATCAAGTTTTTCATTGAATGTATCCGGACATGATCCAGGTGTTCTATAGACACAACTGACGTTTATTTTTTTTGATTTTTCTACTTCGATTTCTACAGTTATATATTCAAATACTCCAGCAATAGCAGTAGATTTGCTGTCAATCTTCCAACATTTTAAATCTTGATTTACAAAAAGTGCAACTCCTCCTCCCCTTTTTTCAACTCTGTTTGTGGTGAATAATTCATAACCATCCAATCTCATTTCACAGCAATTGTTATCGTCGAGCCAAGTCTCTGAGAATGCAACAACACTAAATTTTTTGAACTGGCTCAAATATTCAGTAATATTGTCAAGATTTTTAAACAAGCTTCGGCTATTGAAGTGTATTACAGTAAATGATTTGTCCGTATTCACACATTTAAATTGTTCATCTGTGTAGTACTCGCAGTTTCTGGTAATATTATTGTAAAGATTGCAATCGGGATCTATATCACTGCCAAACTCATTTAAATTACAGTTATAAATGATATTGTCATAAAAGTCTAGTTGGGTGTAATTATAATTATTACACAATTCACTACTATAAATAATATCAGTACTTCTACGTTCAATTTCCTTATTACCAATATTGGTAAAGATATTTTTCAATTCACATTCCATTTTGTTGTAGTTTATTTTTCTTTGTACAAATGACACATTTGTATCCACCTCCAGTGAAACATGTGCATACAAACACACACACATAATATGATCATACAGTTCAGGTCTTAAACTCACTGCGACTCACAAACAGTTTGTTGATGGGATCGTTATGGAGAGTCTTTATACGCCTGGATGTAGCTGTCAGCTTCGGCTACTGATCCGAGCCAAACGCGGATGCCGTCCGTCTTTGTGATGCGGAGCTTGGCCGGGTAGAGTAGCGAGGGTTTGAGTCCCATCGTGCACAAAGACGCCATCACAGTCCGGTAGGCCCTCCGCTGATTGACTACCTCAGGAGAGTAGTCCTCGTACACCCGGAAAGCATGCCCGTGGAAGTGCAGCGTTCCCCTCTTTCTAGCCTCCTGAATCAGCAGGTCTTTGTTCTGGAAGCGGTGAAAGGAAAGCAGGATAGGTCGCGGCTTGTCCCCGTGTCCCGGCTTGGGAGCCAGGCTACGATGAGCGCGGTCCAGCTCAGGTGGAGAGGCGAATACTTCCTCGCCAAGTACTTCCTTCATCAAATGGAAAAAAAACTTTGTTGGTTACGGGCCTTCTATCCCTTCAGGTAAGCCAATGAGCCGGGCATTACTCCGCCTGTTCCTTCCCTCCAGGTCGGTTAGCTTAGCTTTTAGCTTCATGTTGTCGGCCTGTAGCATGTCACAAACAGCCTCTACTTGCTCCAACCGCTGATGTACGGATTCGGCATTTTCCTCCAAAGAGGTCAGTCTGTGGTTATGATTGCTGACCGTCTCTTGAAGTCCGTCCAGCTTCTCATTCACCTCGCAAAAGGATGTTTTGAGCTCATTTAGCAGGGTTGATCTGTGGTCCGATAAGATAGCAATCAGCTCGGATTTGCTAACAGGTGTAGCATCGGCATCTGACTTTTCTTGTGATTTTACTGATTTGGGAGGCATTGTCAGTCAGGAAGCGTGTTGTTTGTGAGTTGTAGTGGTAGAAAGATGTTACCAGCAGTAGATGCTCGTGAAATTCAGGTAGGGTGCATGTCAAAGGAAGAGTGTAGCAGGAGCTGGAGGCTAACACGTCTTCACGCCATGGGGTACAGTTTAAGAGGCTGTTCAAACTATACTCCATACTCCACCCATCCGTTTCAATACATGCGTAATCTGTTGAATCGCTTACGGCGCTGGAACCCGAGTCTGAATCCGAGCTACTATGCTATATCTTTCTGCGCAATCCGCCATGTTTGTTTTTGGTGGCTTCACGCAGTGACGTTACAGGACAACAGACGGGTGGATATAGTGATGGTGTAAATCAGGCACTTTGAAGCCGTTTTTCGGGATATTGCGTGATGGTAAAATTTTCAGAAAAACTTCGAAAAATAAAATAAACCACCCCACCTTCCGTCCGATTGTAGCTGAGATAGGCACCAGGCCCCCCTCGACGCCAAAGGGAATAAGCAGTAGAAAGTGGATGGATGGATGGGATGGAGAAAAAGTGAGGCATGCCCACCATGCCCACCGTCAAGCATGGTGGTGGTAGTATTATGTTGCTGCCAATGGAACTGGTGCTTTAAATAGAACAATGAAAGGGGAGGATTACATCCAAATTCTTCAGAACAACCTAAAATCATCCGCAGGTTGGGTCTTGGGCGCAGTAGGGTGTTCCAACAGGACAATGACCCCAAACACATGTCAAAAGTGTTAAGTGAATGGCTAAATCAGGCTAGAATTAAGGTTTTAGAATGACCTTCCCAAAGTCATAACTTAAACGTGTGGACAATGCTAAAGAAACAAGTCCATGTAAGAAAACCAACACATTTAGCTGAATTGCACCAATTTTGTCAAGAGGAGTGGTCAAAAATTCAACCAGAAGCTTGCCGGAAGCTCCTGGATGGCTACCGAAAGTGCCTTATTGCATTGATACTCGCCAAGGGACATGTAACCAAATATTTACATGGCTGTATGTATACTTTTGACCCAGCAGATTTGGTCACATTTTCAGTAGACCCATAATAAATTCATAAAAGAAGCAAACTTCATGAATGTTTTTTGTGACCAACAAGTATGTACTCCAACCACAAAAAATAAAAGTTGTAGAAAGTATTGAAAACTCAAGACAGCCATGACATTATGTTCCTTACAAGTGTTTGTAAACTTTTGATCGTGACTGTATATACTTAAAGTGTGTATATAAAACGATGGAAGTATTTGGATATTTTTGAGGCACTGTGTAGGCACAATACAGCGACTTCCATAGACTCCATTGTGAGCAGACATTTGCTCGAATGTATTTACTATTTAGAATGCATAAAAAGAAAAGCATATGTGTGCTTCTTCTTACATAAAGATTGTAAATGATAGGCAAAATTCCAAAACAAACTGCAGTTCCCATTTAATTATAAGTAAAAATAACATTCCACAGGCGGTGCAGTCAACAATCCCCTTCCAGTCCGCAGACTACCAAGGTTGAGCTAAAACAGCCAATGAGCGAGGTTCCGCTGAGGTCACACTTCACTTGGCAACAGGTAACTAACTACCTTTTAAAGGCACACACTCAAGCACTCTTCTCCAATGAAACATGTCAAAACTGCATACACCAGATATTGGAAATTTAAAAAAAATGTAACGCATTAATTATTTTCCGTAGTAATTAATTAAAGTTAAAAGTTAAAGGCCTACTGAAAGGAGATTTTCTTATTCAAACGGGGATAGCAGGTCCATTCTATGTGTCAAACTTGATCATTACGCGATATTTCCATATTTTTGCTGAAAGGATTTTGGTAGAGAAAATCGACGATAAAGTTTGCAACTTTTGGTCGCTAATAGAAAAGCCTTGCCTTTACCGGAAGTCGCAGACGATAACGTCACCCGTGTAAGGGCTCCTCACATTATTTTTAATGGGAACCTCCAACAAAAAGAGCTATTCGGACCGAGAAAACGACAATTTCCCCATTAATTTGAGCGAGGATGAAAGATTTGTGTTTAAGGGTATTGAGAGCAAGGACTAGAAGAAAAAAAAAAAAAATCTAGTTGAAAAAAAAAAAAAGGCGATTGCATTGGGATGAATTCAGATGTTTTTAGACACATTTACTAGGATAATTCTGGGAAATCCGTTATCTTTCTATTGTGTTGCTACTGTTTTAGTGAGTTTAATAGTACCTGATAGTCGGAGTAGTGTGTGTCCACGGGTGTCTTGAGGCCAGTGTCTGAGGGAAGTCTACGGCAGCTGTATGGACGGCACAAGCTCAGCTGATCTCCGGTAAGTGGCGACTTTTTACCACAATTTTCTCACCGAAAACTGCTGGTTGACATTTGGTCGGGATCCATGTTCGCTTGACCGCTCTGATCTGTAGGAAAGCTTCACCTCCGGGAATTTTAAACAAGGAATCACCGTGTGTTTGTGTGGCTAAAGGCTAAAGCTTCCCAACTCCACCTTTCTACTTTGACTTCTCCATTATTAATTGAAGAAATTGCAAAAGATTCAGCAACACAGATGTCCAAAATACTGTGTAATCATGTGGTTAAAGCAGACGACTTTTAGCTGTGTGTGTGCGCAGAGCTAATATTTCCTTTCAGTCCGTGACATCACGCGTACACGTCATCATTCCGCGACGTTTTCAAGAGGAAAAACTCCCGGGAAATTTAAAATTGCAATTTAGTAAACTAAAAAGGCCGTATTGGCATGTGTTGCAATGTTAATATTTCATCATTGATATATAAACTATAAGACTGCGTGGTCGGTAGTAGTGGGTTTCAGTAGGCCTTTAAAGTTAAATTACCACTGATAGTCACACACACACTAGGTGTGGTGAAATTACCCTCTGCATTTGACCCATTCCCTTGTTCCACACCCTGGGGGTTGAGGGGAGCAGTGAGCAGCAGCGGTGGCTGCGCTCAGGAGTCATTTTGGTGATTTCACCCCCAATTACATCCCTTGATGCTGATTGACAATCTATTCAATAATAATTATGTTACTAAGTCAATTACTTGACTCGTTGTGTCCTTGGACAAGACACTTCACCCTTGCTCCTGATGGGTCCTGGTCAGCGCCTTGCATGGCAGCTCCCGCCATCAGTGTGTGAATTTGTGTGTGAATGGGCGAATGTGGAAATACTGTCAAAGCGCTTTGGGCTCCTTAAAACGGGGTAGAAAAGCACTATACAAATAAGACCCATTTACCATTTACCATCACTTTTTGGGGACAGTAACAAGTAACTGTAATTAATTATCTTTTTGAAGTATTTTTAATAATTCTAGTCAACAGTGCTGTGTTTCAAAATACTCCCGAGACTTCATCACCCGGGCTTCACGGTGGCAGAGGGGTTAGTGCATCTGCCTCACAATACGAAGTTCCTGCAGTCCTGGGTTCAAATCCAGGCTCGGGATCTTTCTGTGTGGAGTTTGCATGTTCTCCCCGTGAATGCGTGGGTTCCCTCCGGGTACTCCGGCTTCCTCCCACTTCCAAAGACATGCACCTGGGGATATGTTGATTGGCAACACTAAATTGGCCCTAGTGTGTGAATGTGAGTTTGAATGTTGTCTGTCTATCTGTGTTGGCCCTGCGATGAGGTGGCGACTTGTCCAGGGTGTACCCTGCCTTCCGCCCGATTGTAGCTGAGATAGGCGCCAGCGCCCCCCGCGACCCCGAAAGGGAATAAGCGGTAGAAAATGGATGGATGGACTTCATCACCCTCAATGAGAAGGGCGGAGGCTCTCTTAATCATACTGCAAACGAGGGTGTGCCAGGAGATGCTTGTGTTGTGCAGAGGCAGAGCAAAGGGAGAGAAAGTCAGGGTACAAAACATTAATTATTAGTCCTACTGGGATCTTTTCTATACCGTCTAGCTTGGACAACACCAATTAATACAGCAATTATTATCCTGGCCCGTAGCACAGGGTTGACAAAGCTGGCTTGCCTTCTGACGATTCTGGTGTGAGGCGGGGGGAGCCGCAGAGGAGAGAAGGCATGCCGGAGCGAGATTATTCATCTCACACTAAACCCTAGCTTTTATGATGCATGGCTGATGGGTGAGATAGAGCTAAAGGATCATTCAGGCTGCTAAATTTCAACTCAGCACTACTGCAACACAATCTCCCAATGGATTTGTGTTGGGTGTCATCTTCAGTGGATGACTTAATGAGGAGTCAACATTTTTTTTATTTCCTGTGCAAAAGTAAGATGACTTCATGCTGTAATTTATGTCTTCCAGTTTACAGTCTGCCAGGTCCTCTCCAAGGTTTCTCATAGTCAGCATTGTCACTGGCGTCCCACTGGATGTGAATTCTCCCTGCCCACTGGGTGTGAGTTTTCCTTGCCCTTTTGTGTGTTCTTCCGAGGATGTCGTAGTCGTAATGGTTTTTACAATCCTTTCAGACATTTGTGATTTAGGGCTATATAAATAAACATTGATTGATTGATTGATTGAGAGGCAGGTGAGTGGGCGGGCACTAATTAGAGACAGGTGAACACAGTAAGTAATCATGGCAACAAAACAAGGGAGTGAAAAACAAGAAGGCATGGAGTGTTAAACAAAACCGTACATAACTAAACAAAACATGATCATTAGACATGACAAAACAAAAAAACAACAATAGGAATGTAGGAAAAAAAGCAAAAAGACATGAAAATAAAAATAATACATTTTCATATTGTTTACTCACATGTCTCCCCTGTACTCAGCCATGCAATCTTTTGTCCATATAGTTAGACTTAAACAAGACAAACTTAGACTCCTTTATTGTCATTGAAATTTGAACTTTACAGTACATTTTTTTGCATCAGCTTGTTGTGGTGCAGGATAAAAGAGAAATGAGGTGCAGATAAAAAAAATAGATTACTGTAAAGATAAATATATTGCAGTATTCATATGCATCCATGTTTATGGATATATGTTATATTGTCTTTATGGTCCAGCGAGTTGATATGTTGTTTTGGAGAATTGAGGGGATTATTATGATGCGTTCAAGAGTCTTATGGCCTGAGGAAAGAAGCTGTTAAGGAACCTGGAGGTTCTGCTACGGAGGCTGCGGAAATTTTTTCTTGACTCCTGTAGTGAAAACAATACTTGGTGGGAGTATGAGGAGTCTCTGCAGATTTTCTGAGTCCTGGTCAGGCAGCGGCTTTTTGCAATTTCCTGGATAGTCTCTGGCTTTTAGCTTTGTATGGACTCATTGATGGTTTATAAAGTGAGTTTGGAGAGGAAGTGATGTCAGAAAGACCGCGCCCCACACAGGAAGTGAAATCAGAAAGAACGCGCCACAGCCAGCTTCACAACAACCCGTTCGGTAGCTCGGCTGCAACCACTAGAAAGATGGAGGTGAGTCATCCAGACATGCCAGTGTTTCTCCTTCTTGTACATGTACAGGCACTTTTGGAAATCACACATTAATACCTTAACAGAAGGAAACGGGCGATTGCAGCTATTTCGGATACAACACTTCTCAGATGGCAACATAGCAATGTTGAGTGATGGTTTCGGATAAACCCTGGGAGAACGGCAACATGGTGAGATATGTTTGTGTGCTGTATCAGAGGAATGGTAAGACAACTTTAAAATGTCCAGGTCAGCTGTAATTCTACATAGTGGAAAACTCTGTCCATTTGTCGAAGGAGAGACGACAATGCGGGCTCCCTTGGACAAGGGAAGACTACTAAAAATAACGAATACATTTGGACTGGCAAAGCAGACTATCAGTTATTGTCCGTGATGTATGTCGAGTGATTACTCAACATCTAGTTTTGTACTCCATAACTATTGTGAAGCCATGAAGTGGTTGTGGCCATCAAGTACAACTGCCAATTTCAGCCTACAAGCACTGTCCTGTTGTTGGTTGTTGTAAAATGTTCTTTATCACATTGTTTACTTTCACACGTCCATTAAAGATATGATTCATGTATGATGGCTCAGCTGTGATTCACTACAATAGTCTGACAGCTGCTGATCGTGAGGCAAGCAAGGTTTACTGTTAAAAAATATGTGGCAATAGACTACATTGAAACACAGTAAGGATAGATTCCCAGGTCAGAGGTGACTATGACGCGTGCATTTTTTCACGCATGCCTACTAGGTTGCGTTGCGCCGCGAACGAACAAGTGAATGGGTCTTAAACGGTAGCATTGTTGTGTGTGGACACGGATAAGGTTAGGTGGGATTTACCCTGGATAAGGTTATCCGGCTTAGTGTAGAAGGGGCTGTCACGCCAAATTTCTTCCCCCTAAAAAAACCTTCCCCCCGGAAGACATTTGGCGTTAATCCTTGAAGGACCCCAATGAGGGTGGAAGGACCGTAAAGCAGCCCACACAGCTGCCTGTTTTAAAAGCTTTATAATTGGCTTGATTGTCATTGGTGAAAAATAACGGTGAAGAAAAAATATTAGCATTCCAGCATGCTAACCATTCAATCTATTTTTGCTTCACTAATTTTGCAGCTGTAACCCTTAAGAGTCATATAACTTGGTATTGTTCCGCTCTCATTGGGGTCCTACAGGCATTGGAGGGGCTTCCGGGGGGAAGGTTTTTGTAGGGGGAATAAATTTGGCGTTACAGCACCTAGGTCGCGTTGCGCCGCGGACGAACAAGGGAAGGGGTCTTAAACGGTAGCATTGTTGTGTGTGGACACGGATAAGGTTAGGTGGGATTTACCCTGGATAAGGTTATCCGGTTTAGTGTAGAAGGGGCCGAAGAATTACTCAAGTGATCCTCAAGGGAAATTGTTTAAGGAAAAGATAACTAAAACCCTCAACATGGCATAAAAACAAAGCAACTAATAAATAATATGTAATAGACAATAGCATCTATACAAAGTATATATAAAGTATATAACAAAAGCAATAAATAGGACAACTCGAGAATCATCTTGGTATCGTAATTAAAATAAAGTTGACTGTAAGCTCGTGCTTCGGCACTGCCAAGGCACTTTTTACCAAATTTTCAGGGAGGCGAATGCAACATGGCAAATAGCGAGGATCTACTGTTATGTATAAGCACCGGCTTTCTTTACATAGATGCCAGCGTGAGTCTCTGATTAGAACAGATTTGTCATTTACAATAAAAATATTACTCTCCCACTACCACAGCTCCTTCAGTCAAATTACCCTCTAGTGCTCCATTCACCATTTTTACCCGTCATATACTGGGCAGGGAGAGCTATCGGTCTCGCTTGTTCTATTTTTGCCTGCCCCTGTCCCGGCTCTCCTGCCGTGACAGCCATTGCAAGAGCATCTTAAGCACATAGGTCCCCTTCTCCCTGCAGCCACTGTAAAATCTCTGCTGACAGCCACTGAAAACAACGCGGGCGCGGGCGCGCTATCTTGACACGGCCATGTTAAGCCCCTCTCTCATGATGCTAAATTGTCGTCGTAAACCTTTTAGGATCTGTGCGGCCTAATATGGAGTTGTATGTGAACATTACGCTGTGTAATGTTTGGATTAAGCAAGGACACACAGTGTAAAAGGCAGCGGAGGTTGGCTGTCACACCGATTTTCAAGTCAAGCACTTTGGGGAAACAATGCTGTAGGTGTTTACATTGGTTTAGTGAATGTTGGTAGAATTAAATTTGATTTGTAGGAAATGCAGCCTCTAATCTATTTCCACTTCTAAGGGGTCTATAGACAAAACAATTACAGTCTGCAGGATCTTGTCAAACAAGCTCTCGGAGCGCTAAGAATGATTAGATGGCGGTATTACATGAGGAAACCATCTTTGGATTAGTGATGAACACAATAAATTCAGAAATAAGTGGAGGAATATGAACATCCCCTTCATGGAAGACGCTTAGGTGATTGCTGCCACGAGAGGATTTGTCAGCATAACACAGGATCTCCGACAATAATGTGTGTGTGTGTGTGTGTGTGTGTGTGTGTGTGAGATAGGAAAACGTGGAACACATTCAGAGTCCAATGCGCTGCCTGTTGTTTAAATGGATTTCCCTTCCACGACAACAAGCGAAGGGCTAGAAAGAATTATGCTCAGTTTCATCATCATCTTACCAAATACATTAAAGCGCCATTGCTGTCGCCGGAATGGGAAATATACATATGGTGTCATTCATTGACAAAAGGTGTTGTGTTGCGCCACAGAACAGAAAACCAGCCAGGCCTCTAAGAGGAGGCACTGTCATTGTCTCTGTGGGGTGTAGGATAACAGCTCTTGAGCAGGTTGTAATTAGAGTGGCTGAAGTGTAATGAGGGTGCAAAATTCCTGCCCCGGAAGCACGAGCCAAACTGGACCAGGGTGCTGATGGCACCATGTGTCGAGTGGCATGAAGGACAGAGAGGTTTGGGTATCTGTGTCTGTGACGCGAGCCGAACAACGGACACCTGACAAGGTGACACTCATCCAGCACTAGAATGAATGTAGAGCATAGACCTCAACCGAGCCATCCCTATTAACGTCTCAAGAGTCAGTAATCTTCAGTTCAGTTTCAGTTTGTTTCGAACATGCATATAATACAATGTAATGCGTCACACAATTCCAGTTGTTTCATTACAGCAGTGGTTCTCAACCTTTTTTCAGTGATGTACCCCCTGTGAACATTTTTTTAATTCAAGTACCCCCTAATCAAAGCAAGGTGTAACGCAGGTGTCAAATAAATTTGCGGAGACTATTAGGCTCTTGCCTTTCTGTTTACTCTTTGTGTACTTCCTAGTCACGTGACCGCCACAGTCCAATCAGCTGTAGGCATACCGGTAACCGAAAGTGACTGGTATGCTCTTGCTATACTTAATCTTTGGCAACTCGGCGCACTCCTCCCTTGTCACGTGACCGCCGCGGTCCAATTGGTGGTGCTTATAAGCCGGTAGCAGGAAGTAGCCAGGAGACAGGACATGAGAGATCGATTACATTTCTGCTCGAGAGCCGACTTCCAGCGCAAGATTCTTTGTCATTAAGCTGTGTTTGACTGTAGAAACTCAATTGGCCAGGCTTCTCTTTTTGATGGTGAGCTAAGGAAAATAAACACCTAGTCCAAGGATCAAGTTTGGAAAATTCCAGCCAGGAACCTCACCACCTGCTCTGTCTGGGCTGGTAGGAGGCTCTCGAGCCGACCCTTTACAATTGTCACTTTACCTGCAGCACATGGACTGTACTGCCATCCTTTTTTTTCCCCAAGAACAACTATCTGAACTGAGATTTAAACAAGATCCAGAGACACTGAATAGTTAAATGGAATTGTATATATGTATATAGTACTTGTGTTTTTCTCTTTAAATTACTTTCATATTGAATGGCCATTCAACTCTATGTGTGTGTGTATATATCTGCTGTCCATCACTAATTCTTTAATACACGGTGTCAACCAAACTACAATTCAAGCTTTGCCTCTCTCTACAAGTTGAAACTAGTCTTCTGTTCCTAGCCCATAAAACCCCATATATATATTTATTGCATTGATTTGTAGCACGTATAGGTTACAAAAGCAAGTAAAATACAGCACTATGTCATCAGTTTTTGATTTATTAAATTGTATAACAGTGCAAAATATTGCTAATTTGTAGTGGTCTTTCTTGAACTATTTGGAAAAAAAGATAAACATAACTAAAAACATTTCTAAAAATAAACAAGTGATTCTATTATAAATAAAGATTTCTACACATAGAAGTAATAATCAACTTAAAGTGCCCTCTTTGGGGATTGTAACAGAGATCCATCTGGATTCATTAACTTAAATCTAAACATTTCTTCACAAAAAAAGAAATCTTTAAAATCAATATTTATGGAACATATCCACATGTCGTGAGATCGACAGGCAGATCGGTGCGGCGTCTTCAGTAATGCGAACGTTGTATTGATCTGTTGTGATGAAGAAGGAGCTGAGCCGGAAGGCAAAGCTCTCAATTTACCGGTCGATCTACGTTCCCATCCTCACCTATGGTCATGAGCTTTGGGTCATGACCGAAAGGATAAGATCACGGGTACAAGCGGCTGAAATGAGTTTCCTTCGCCGTGTGGCGGGGCTCTCCCTTAGAGATAGGGTGAGAAGCTCTGTCATCCGGGAGGAACGCAAAGTAAAGCCACTGCTCCGCCACATCGAGAATAGCCAGATGAGGTGGTTCGGAGATCTGGTCTGGATGCCAACCGAACGCCTCTCGAGGGAGGTGTTTAGGGCACGTCCAACCGGTAGGAAGCCACAGGGAAGACCCAGGACACGTTGGGAAGACTATGTCTCCCGGCTGGCCTGGGAACGCCTCGGGATCCCCCGGGAGGAGCTGGACAAAGTGGCTGGGGAGAGGGAAGTCTGGGCTTCCCTGCTTAGGCTGCTGCCCCCGTGACCCGACCTCAGATAAGCGGAAGAAGATGGATGGATGAATGGATGTCCACAAAAAATCCAGATTTCAACACTGAATATTGCATTGTTGCATTTCTTTTCACAGTTTATGAACTAAAATTCATATTTTGTTGAAGTATTATTCAACAAATATATTTATAAAGGATTTTTGAATTGTTGCTATGTTTAGAATATGTTAAAAAAATCTCAAGTACCCTTTGGCATACCTTCAAGTACCCCCAGGAGTACGCGAACCCCATTTGAGAACCACTGCATTACAGCATGTCTGAAAAGGAGTAGGAAAAAGCAGAGCTTATTTAATCCTACTGCTTTTCATACCATAGCTATTTCATCCAATTGCCGTGTTCTCTGTAACAGAACAGTGAACAAATAAATAATAAATAAATAATATACCTTAGTAAGCAAAAAAATATTAAATATATAAATAATCTTTGTCTCAATAAAAAAAATAAAAATAAAAATAAAGACTCTTGTTATAGTTTGCTTTATACATGGTTTTAGCTTTATACATAATTTCAAATGCACCAAATTGTTGAATTTCAATGTGTTTTTGTTCTCTGTAAAAGACCATGGGACGCTTATCCAAACGAAAAAATAGTAAAAATTTGTTGAAGAGAATTCTACCATACCAGGGGTCAGCAACCCAAAATGTTGAAAGAGCCATACTGGACTAAAGAAAACAAAGAACAAATCTGCTTAGAGCGGCAAAAAATAAAAGCCTTATAATGAATGTAGAAATGTGTATATTGTGGCAGACACAACGACCCAGGTCTCACACCCTGTAGTAGTCCTGAGGTGGGGGTGTGACCTAATTGTTTGAGACGTGCAATAAAGAGGCGCCTGTAAGCACTTCCTAAGGAGAATTCTCATGTTGGCTGTCTTCATATAAAGAGTAGAAAGGTAGAAAGAAACAGCGACTGTGTGTTTCTTGCATTTTCAACATTGGTGACCCAGACGAGCACGCTCCAGCACAATTATAGTGCTCTGCTCTCGCCATGGCGGACCGTCTTACGCTCACAGTGAATTTTGAGACAGACTCGCTACCAAAGTTTTTGCTGAGCGTCCCCGCCTCGTGGTTCAATAACATCGAATAACTCTTCAACGAGGGAGGTACAGCGGACGACGACACTATATATTTCCTGGTAGTCACCTTCCTTGGCCAGCAAGCAACAAGGTGGGCCATGAAGTTGTTGTGTGCGCACTTCTGATGAAAGGCAAGTATAAAGTTTAAAGGTAAAGTCCCAATGATAGTCACACACACACTAGGTGTGGTAAAATTATCTTCTGGATTTGACCCATCCCCATGTTCACCGCCTGGGAGGTGAGGGGAGCAGTGAGCAGCAGCGGTGGCCGCGCTCAGAAATCATTTGCTGATTTTACCCCCAAATCCAACCCTTGATGCTGAGTGCCAAGCAGGGAGGCAATGGGTCCCATTTTTAT
Organism: Nerophis ophidion; assembly: GCF_033978795.1. Taxonomy (NCBI): domain Eukaryota; kingdom Metazoa; phylum Chordata; class Actinopteri; order Syngnathiformes; family Syngnathidae; genus Nerophis; species Nerophis ophidion. The sequence goes on from NC_084619.1 coordinate 30,017,476, forward strand.
AGTCTTTGGTATAACTCTGCCGGGGTTTGAACTCACAACCTTCCAGTCTCAGGGTGGACACGCTAACCACAAGGCCACTGAGCAGGTATAGCGCCCTCATATTGCTGTTGTTAAAGCGATATGGCCCAACTCCGATGCCGGCTGGTCCTCCTGCGACGTGCATTTACCAAACTCCATGAGACGACTGGAAGAGGCTCCAGAGAGGTGCTGAGAGGTCGCCTTTTCAAAGCTGCCCACACCGTCAAAGCGGCCGTTAGACACGCATACGCTGGTCGTCCCCGACCCGTAAAGGTTCCCGCAATTTCCTTCGCCTACGAAACAGCTGGCAGTACACGGCACGGCCGAGGACCCGCTCTGGACAATGACAGTTGAGGCAAACCCGCCCGTTTTATCACCACAAGCGTCCGTGGGTTCAAATGCTTCTTGCCGCTGTTGACGAACAGACCGCCACTGATCTTATATCGCGCGGTCAAGACTTTCTAGGGACCAGGGAAGAGCGGATGTCCTTACCAGGCAAACCGTAATATACCGTAAAATACGGTATATTAAGAAAAAAATTAACACCAAATACAACAAACCATTTTATTGGGACTTTTTAAAATGTTTATGTGCTTTATGTGGTTTACAGTCCAAACCACATAAAGCACATCCAATCCAATCCACTTTATTTATATAGCACATTTAAACAACAATAACGTTTCCTAAGTGCTGCACAGCCATGTTAAAAACAGTATTAAAAAACAATATTATGCTCCACCAATGACTGAATAAAAACAAAAAATAAATAAATATAAAACCAATATAAAAAAACCCAATATAAAAACAAATATGATTAAAAACAATTTGAAAGGGTAAAATCAATTAAAACAGTAAACTACAAATCAAAATTTATAAAAAACACAGAGGACAACAGAGGACAGAGGACCACACAACTCACGTAGTGTTAAAAGCCAAAGAATAAAAGTGGGTCTCAAGACGAGACTTAAAACACTCCACTGTGGAAGCAGTTTGAACATGGAAGGGCAGAGTGTTCCAGAGCTTAGGGCCGACCACAGAGAAGGCCCTGTCTCCCCTGGTCTTGAGTCTGGTCTTGGGCACCACGAGCTGGAACTGGCCCTCGGATCTCAGAGCGCGCGCAGGAGTGTAAATTTGGATGAGGTCCGAGATATATTGAGGGGCCAGTCCATGTAAGGATTCAAAAACAAACAGCAATGTTTTAAAATCAATTCTAAAATGAACAGGGAGCCAGTGCAAACTCTGAAGAATTGGGGTTATATGCTGGCGTTTTCTGGCCCCTGTTAAAAGTCGTGCTGCCGCGTTCTGGACACATGAATGAAGCATCTTCTTTGTTCGCTTTTCCACATCCAATATGTTGGAAACGACACGGTTATATTTCTGGGGTTGGTGCTTTACTGATGTAATGCAAAATATTTCTGTTTTTCATTGCGACATAGAGTAATAAAAACGGTTATTGAAGAGATCTCAAGACCAATAATGTATATTAGTAACCTATCATTTAAACTGGCTAATTCCCAAACAAAATGGAAATGACTAAAGTTGCACCAATTTATACAACTGGAGACAAACACCAATTTAGAAATTAGAGACCTATTTCTTTAATTCCCCCAATTTTCTAAGATCATTGAAAAACGTTTCAGCAACCAATTAGGGAGTTATATGAACAAAAATAGAATACTCTCTAGGAACCAATATGGAAATAGAGCTATTATCTCAACTTTGATGGCTTTAATAGAAATTGCAGAGGACATTAACAATGCAATCGAAGGTAAACAATGTGCAGCAGCAGTGTTGATGGATCTAACTAAAGCATTTTACAGAATTAATTACAATATTTTAATCAAATAATTAGAGCGGTATGGCATCAGAGTGTTGGTCTTAAACTGTTGGTTAGTTAACCAACAGAAAACAATGCATTAAGCTAGGCAAACACACATCTACAACACTAAATATATACTGTGGTGTATCCCAGGGGTATATATAATGACCAAAATTGTTAAATCTTTGTATAATTGACATTTGTAAAGTTACAAAAGATTTTATTTAGTATCATTTGTGGATGATACAACTGTGTTTTGGTCAGGAGAGAATACACAGAAGTTAATGCAAAAAATAACAGAAGAAATTAACAATTTTAAAAGTGCCATGATCCGTGTTTCGGATCATGTTTTGTTTATTCATGTTCTGTTAGTTTTGGACTCCCTTATTTCTTGTTTTGTGCACTTTGGATGTTTGTTTTGGTTACCATGGGTGTTAATTGGTTTCACCTGCCTCTGATTGGTGTTCTGCACGTTCACCTGCTGTTGAGCACTAATCAGAGAGCTATGTATTCACGTTGCTCGCCACAGCCTGTGTGACTTCATTGTTTGCGGTATGCAACTGTCACGTTGGTGTATTCTGATTCTGATTCCTGTTCTAAGTTGCTGCCTTAGCTTACCGTGTGATCGGCACATTTTTCTTTTGTTCGTTTCTGTCTTTTTGGTACATGTTTGATTTATGATAATAAATCATCTCCAACCTCACGCTGTCGTCCGGAGCTGTCCGTTCTGCATTCCGGAAGAACAAACTTCAGCCTGACCCCCCACTTGTGACAAAAAGATGTTTTGACAAAAACAGACTATCCTTAAACCTCATTAAAACTAAAATAATTGTATTCGGTAACAGTAGAAGAGAACGTCAAGCACACATACAAAGCGAGAAATGAATCCAAATTTCACAGTATAGGGATTGATGATAAAATCCACCAGAACTGTCATATAAAAATATACAACACAAAATAGGGGGGAATAACTACAAAAGTACACTTCATTCATTAACCATGTCACAAAAAAAATACATTAGAATAATACATAATGTTGGATACAAAGAACATTCAAACCCTTTATTTATTGAATCAAAAATACTGAAATTCCACAACATAGTGAATTAGCAAACAGCTAAAATGATGTACAAAGCAAACTATAACCTGCTACCCAAGAATGTACAACAATTCTTATCAACAATAGAGGAGAAATATAATCTTAGAGAAAAATGTAATTTCAAACATTTGTACACACGTACAACACTTAAGACCTTCAGTATATCTGTTTGTGGAATTAAATTATGGAATGGTTTATGTCCAGCCCCTCTCGAGAAAAGTGGTTCCAGAGCCCTTGCTGTGCGTCGAAGTGAGTCCGACTACATCCAGCCGGAATTTCTCTTCTTCACGCACTAGCTCAGGCTCCTTCCCGGAAAAGGGTGGAGTGCCATCTCCGGGTTGGGGAGGAGACCCTGCCCAAGTCGAGGAGTTCAAGTACCTAGGAGTCTTGTTCGGTGCGGCGTCTTCAGTAATGCGGACGTTGTATCGATCCGTTGTGGTGAAGAAGGAGCTGAGCCGGAAGGAAAAGCTCTCAATTTACCGGTCGATCTACGTTCCCATCCTCACCTATGGTCATGAGCTTTGGGTCATGACTGAAAGAATAAGATCACGGGTACAAGCTGCCGAAATGAGTTTCCTCCGCCGTGTGGCGGGGCTCTCCCTTAGAGATAAGGTGAGAAGCTCTGTCATTCGGGAGGAACTCAAATAAAGCTGCTGCTCCTCCACATCGAGAGGAGCCAGATGAGGTGGCTCGGGCATCTGGTCAGGATGCCACACGAACGCCTCCCTCGGGAGGTGTTAAGGGCACGTCCAACCGGTAGGAAGCCACAGGGAAGACCCAGGACACGTTGGGAAGACTATGTCTCCCGGCTGGCGTGGGAACGCCACGGGATCCCCGGGAGGAACTGGACAAAGTGGCTGGGGAGAGGGAAGTCTGGGGTTCCCTGCTCAGGCTGCTGCCCCCGCGACCCGACCTCGGATAAGCGGAAGAAGATGGATGGATGGAATGGTTTAAGTAAAAAAATCAAACAAGGTACTAATATGAAACAATTCAACAAACTCTTCAAACTTAAAGGGTTGACAAAGTACAAAGAAGAAAAACCATGATAAACATTCTGAATGTATTTTATCCATCCATTAATTTTCTAGATAATCTTATTCATCCCAACATATGAAATATAACTTACTTCACTAATTATTATTTATTTATTTACTTATTTCTTTATTTATTTTTAATGTTATGACTTATGGAGTATATTGTGAATAAATTGAGAACAGAAAGTGAACAAAAGTTTTAGCAACTGCTATGTAAAGAAAAAGGGGTAGGATTAAATAAGCCCTGCTTCTTCCTTCTCCTTTTCGAAATTGTTGAATAGAGAAACTGGAAATTGTGATGTATCATGTTGTATGCATGCATGTTCAAAATAAAATTAAAACTCAACTCAATTCAACATGTTCCAGCACTTCATAAAGTTTAATGGAAATATTTTTGTGAAATCCTGCTGACTAACAAAATGTCAACCAGAGCAACACCTCTTGCCTTCAGGAGGTAAGGCAATCATATTGGTAACTGAGGATAGCGAATATCAAAATGGAGAAATTCTTCCTTAGTTTTAACTGGACTGGTTCCTAACAGGTGGTGTTGATGGGAACAATAACAATTCTGCAAAGGAATAGCTGCTCTAATTGTTCTCATGTGGGAAACAGACTTGGGCTTTGGCTTAAAAGTACATTGGCATCTTTACTGTAAACACAAATATTTATCATCAATGTGTGGACTTCTATTATTCCTGCAAATGTTGGAGATGTGAACGCTTGCACAAAAACAGACTCGCGTGCCTCTTATTGCACTCTTGGCAAAATGAAAACTTTCTGTCAGAAGCAGATTGAAATTTATATCAGTATGGAAAGGTGCACGCCAAAAATGATCATACTGCACATTATTTTGATAAGTTTGTTGCCAGAGATAGACAAGAAATTGAGGAAAAGGGGAGGAAAGAACCCCACATTCACAGCAGATAAGAGAGAAAGCCAATATTCCACATTGCTCCATCCAGAACTGCTCAACCTGACTATAAAAAAATACATACTTTTTGTATCATATTACAATCTCTTCTACTGTAAATGCTCTCCATTTTTACAAGATCAGAATTGCATCAATTATTTGCATAATTTCAGAGCAATCATGAACCTGTTCAACGCTTTAACTTCAAAATAACTCTGTACATGCAGACTCATTTCATTCAAAACAAAACTTGTCAGAAGTCAAGACAGTGGTTTTAGCCCTGGCTCAGATTCTGCTTCATATTTGGCTATAATCATCCTGGATGTACTGTATATCTAAATGTCCAAATTCTCAGCCCATTGTGATCTGTACTTAAATAACTCACATGTCACAACTTTAACTTTAAGATGTTATACAAGTGCTGTATAAAAAATATGACAGTAATTAGCTAATTATTTAATTGAACACAATGGGAGTCAATGTATAACAATATTTAATGTACAAACATTTCTAACCCTGAGCATGTGTTTGAGAGCGGCCAAATAAGTCAAACAATTATGAACTGTAGTTTTGCTATTGTGTCGCAATATGGACACTATAAAAGTTGTTCATTATTGTATTAACTTGATCAATGTTTGTAGCTCATTTAGTTTTTTGTTGAAGTCGGTAATGCATTTTAGCGTTCCAGCCTCTGCTTCATATGAAATTTTACTGCAAATGTATTCCTAGTCTCTTCCTGCTCTGTCACTGATAATAATGTAATGGCAAAATTATTTGTCATTGTGGCATTAGACGTGAAAAAAGAAGTGGCACCCCTATACTCCTTTTCACTTCAGATACTATACTGATATTGGAGCTCCGGGTATTGTCTGATACAGATATCGATCTGATGTGTTATCAGCTTTTATTATTTTGTAGTATGGAATGTTCGAAAAGGTTTGATCAAGTGAAATTGCCCTGAGAACAATGCTAGGTATGTAAAACACTGACCTTATGACAAATGTATGTTTTAAAAGTGGAGTGTTATTATTATATATTTTTTAAAATAGTGTAAGTAATAAGCAAATATAATTATTATAAATTTTAGATTTTGACAAATGTGGTGTTCTAGACAGGCAGCACGGTGGTATAGGGGTTAGTGTGTCAGCCTCACAATACGAAAGTCCGGAGTTCGCTCCTCCGCACTGGATGTTTTTGTGTGGAGTTTGCATGTCGTCCCCGTGAATACGTGGGTTCCGTCCGGGTACTCCGGCTTCCTCTCACTTCCAAAGACATGCACCTGAGGATAGGTTGATTGGCAACACTAAATTGGCCCTAGTGTGTGAATGTGAGTGTGAATGTTGTCTGTCTATCTGTGTTGGCCCTGCGATGAGGTGGCGACTTGTCCAGGGTGTACCCCGCCTTCCGCCCGATTGTAGCTGAGATAGGCTCCAGCACCCCCCAAGACCCCGAAAGGACTAAGCGGTAGAAAATGGATGGATGGGTGGTGTTCTGGACTGCAATATTGTTCAATTAAGGACACCCATTATATACGTCTAGCTTGGGTGATAATGTGTGCTCTTAGTGGGCTATAACGTACTATGTTTACCTTTTTTATATGACTTCACTAAAGTTAAAAAAATTATCGAAACTCTGTGCTTTTTGGAGAACATTTGGATGTTAACTGGCTGTCCATGCTGCAGGGCTGCTTGTATCGGAGCTAATATTGGGAATTTTAGAGGCAAGCCAATACCTTCAGATACTTTTATTTTTGGAGAAATTTGGAGCGATATCCGACATCAACATCAGGTCAGGACAACCCTAGCAATTAGTCATATTTACAATGGAAACCCAGCCACAGATTTATTAGGAAAATATGCATATTCATGTTAAATGTGTTATTTTGCACAAAAATATAATAATATTGAATAATTTATTTTCCATGAATTCCTTTTAGTACCAAACATGCATCAAATTAAATTCAAGTATGATTTAAAAATAGGGCTACAACCATAATAAACAGACAACGACAACAATTTTTTTATTGTTCAAATTTCACTTATTATTGTTACATTTTTGTTTTCTGTGTGCCTCCTACTGGCAATGCTGTTCCCCTATTTTTTCTATTTTCTGTTGCCATGGTTCCTAGGAAGGCAAGAGCAACAGAACACAGCTGTTTGTAATCCACGCACCCTATTTAGTCTGATTACTGACACCTGCTGGCACGGGATTCTTCCATGGCACTACCACCACATTGTGTACTCGCCAGTGCATCACCTACTCCAAGCTCCTGTTTGATTCATCCCGCTAAATTATCTCCAGCTTAGCCCTTGTCATGAGTTGTTGTTTGTACTTTGTGCTCAGTCTCCATGTCTTCCTCTAGAGATCACCTTGTTATTTTCTCTCAGTTTGATATATCTTTGATACAACCCACAAATTCATTGGGAGGAATTTACAATTTTTAAGTATATTCTACTATTCACACTGCCTCAGATCAGCCAGGCCTCGGATCCCCTTGTCGGTCAATATTACTGCAAGCAAGGTAAATCCCCGCGTTCTATCCTGATCTTTGTGAGGCATTTAGCGTAGATCACCAATGCATTGACTTCTTGATTGCGGTATCGAGATCCTGCCAGATGCATTACTCCTCCCGTTCGCCTGCCTGTAAAATATCTCCCATCCTGAACCTGTATCCCTCAAACTGTACACTTCCTCCCCTCTTGCCTGTGACATTATCCGCCCATCTACCTCTCCATTAGCGGCAGTTTTTTTTTCACCTGGAAGAAGGACAGGTGCCAGATCAATCCCATTTTTACCGCTTATTCCCTATCGGGGTCGCGGGGGGCGCTGGCGCCTATCTGAGCTACAATCGGGTGGAAGGCGGTGTACACCCTGGACAAGTCGCCAACTCATCGCAGGGCAAACACAGATAGACAGACAACATTCACACTCACATTCACACACTAGGGCCAATTTAGTGTTGCCAATCAACCTATCCCCAGGTGCATGTCTTTGGAGGTGGGAGGAAGCCGGAGTACCCGGAGTACCCGGAGGGAACCCACGCATTCACGGGGAGAACATGCAAACTCCACACAGAAAGATCCCGAGCCTGGGATTGAACCCAAGACAGCAGGACCTTTGTATTGTGAGGCAGACGCACTAACCCCTCTTCCACCGTGAAGCCCAGGTGCCAGATCATGCTGGAAAATTAAATCTTAAAGCTTTACAACAGATGGAAGCATGTACACAGCTGCATTGACTCTGGACTTGATGAAACACAGTGGACCAAAACCAGCAGCTGACTGAGGGAACTTCCGTTCAGGAGTGGCTTGACCATGGGAATACATCTATTGAAGCTGTATCTGTTGAAAAGCTCTATGGAGATGATGAATTAATTTTCCACCATGATCTGGCACCTGTCCACAGTGCCAAAACCAGCAGTAACTGGTGTACTGACCATGGCATTACAGTCCTCCATTGGCCTGCCAACTCCCTTGACCTGAACCTCATAGAGAATTTGTGGGTTATTGTGAAGAAGAAGCTGAAAGACACCAGACCCAATAATGCAAATGAGCTAAAGGCCGCCATTGAAGCATCCTGGGCATCCATAACACCTCAACAATGCCACAGGCTGATTGCAGTAATCCGTGCAAAAGGATTCCCAACCAAGTACTGAGTGCATTAATTGTATTTTCAAATGTTTGATTTTGTTTTGCTGTTATAATTCTTTTTTTTTACTTGGTCTAAGGAAATATTCAAATTTTTTAAAATAGGATTTTTGAGTTTTCTTAAGTTATATGCCATACTCCGAAATATAAAAATAATAAAAGGCTTGCAATATTTCAGTTGATGTGTAATGAATCCAGAATGTATGACATGTTCATATTTTTAGTTGCATCACAGAAAATAAAGGACTTTATCACTATATTCAAATTTTCTGAGACAGTCCTGTATATGGTATCACGGTCAAGAATAAATACCCTATTCCCCTGCTCGACTTTTCAGCTCACTAAACCAGGCTAAATATTTCACCAGATAAGACTTAGGCAACACCTATCACCTTGTGCGCTATCGGGAGAGGGATGAGTGGAAGACTCCTTTTAACATTCCTATGGTGCGTTTTAAATGTTTAGCCATGCTGTTCAGGTTTAATAACGCCCCGGCCGTTTTTCAGAATCTTTGCGGTATATGTATGTATATATATATACATATACATATATATGTATGAATACATATATATATATATATATATATATATATATATATATATATATATATATATATATATATATATATATATATGTATATATATATATATATATATATATATATATATATATATATATATATATATATATATATATATATATATATATATATACACATATACCGTATTTCCTTGAATTGCCGCAGGGCATATAGTATGCGCCTGCATTGAATTACTGCCGGGTCAAACTCGCTTCGCAAAATAATTAGCGCATACTTAGTATTATCGCCTGGTCACACTCGTGACGTCACGGGTAACACTTCCCCTGTCATCATTTTCAAAATGGAGGAGGCTGATTTCAAAACCGGTAATTTGAAATCGCATAAAGGGAAGAAGATTAAGAGCTTTTCAGTAGGATTTAAGGTCCAAGCTTACATCACACTCAAATTGTTCCTGCATGCCTTTGGTAAGTGCCGGAGTAAGAAGAGGTTTTAAAATAATTAGCACATGCTTACTTTTACCGTATGCCTTTGGTAAGTGCAGGAGTGAGAAGAGGTTTTAAATATATATATATATATATATATATATATATATATATATATATATATATATATATATATATATATATATATATATATATATATATATCAATGTTTACTTATATAGCCCTAAATCACTAGTGTCTCAAAGGGCTGCACAAACCACAACACAAACCACTACGACATCCTCGGTAGCCCCACATAAGGGCAAGGAAAACACACCCAGTGGGACATCGGTGACAATGATGACTTTGAGAACCTTGGAGAGGACGAAAGCAATGGATGTCGAGCGGGTCTAACATGATACTGTGAAAGTTCAATCCATAATGGATCCAACACAGCCGCGAGAGTCCAGTCCAAAGCGGATCCAACACAGCAGCGAGAGTCCCATTCACAGCGGAGCCAGCAGGAAACCATCCCAGGTGGAGGCGGATCAGCAGCGCAGAGATGTCCCCAGCCGATACAAAGGCAAGCAGTACATGGCCACCGGATCGGACCGGACCCCCTCCACAAGGGAGAGTGGGACATAGGAGAAAAAGAAAAGGAACGGCAGATCAACTGGTCTAAAAATATATATATACGCCGGATTGTAGTCAGCTGGAGGCGTGTCTTAATGAAATTAAACAATGGATGTCCGCTAACTTTTTGCAACTCAACGCCCAAAAAACGGAAATGCTTATTATCGGTTCTGCTAGACACCGACCTCTATTTAATAATACAACTTTGTTTGACAACCAAACAATTAAACAAGGCGACTCGGTAAAGAATCTGGGTATTGTCTTCGACCCAACTCTCTCCTTTGAGCCACACATTAAAAGCGTTACTAAAACGGCCTTCTTTCATCTCCGTAATATCGCTAAAATTCGCTCCATTTTGTCCACTAACGACGCTGAGATCATTATCCATGCGTTTGTTACATCTCACCTCGATTACTGTAACGTATTATTTTCGGGTCTCCCCATGTCTAGCATTAAAAGATTACAGTTAGTACAAAATGCGGCTGCTAGACTTTTGACAAGAACAAGAAAGTTTGATCACATTACGCCTATACTGGCTAACCTGCACTGGCTTCCTGCGGACTTTAAGGTTTTACTACTTACGTATAAAATACTACACGGTCTAGCTCCAGCCTATCTTGCCGATTGTATTGTACCATATGTCCCTGCAAGAAATCTGCGTTCAAAGGACTCCGTCTTATTAGTGATTCCCAAAGCCCAAAAAAAGTCTGCGGGCTATAGAGCGTTTTCCATTCGGGCTCCAGTACTCTGGAATGCCCTCCCGGGAACAGTTCGAGACGCTACCTCAGTAGAAGCATTTAAGTCTCACCTTAAAACTCATTTGTATACTCTAGCCTTTAAATAGACTCCCTTTTTAGACCAGTTGATCTGCCGTTTCTTTTCTTTTTCTCCTATGTCCCACTCTCCCTTGTGGAAGGGGTCCGGTCCGATGGCCATGGATGAAGTATTGGCTGTCCAGAGTCGGGACCCAAGATGGACCGCTCGTCCATACTCGGGACCCAGGATGGACCGCTCATCCATAGTCGGGACCCAGGATGGACCACTTGCCTTTGTATCCGCTGGGACATCTCTGCGCTGCTGATCCACCTCCGCTTGGGATAGTTTCCTGGTGGCTCTGCTGTGGACGGGACTCTCACTGCTGTGTTGGATCCACTTTGGACTGGACTCTCGCGGCTGTGTTGGATCCACTATGGATTGAACTTTCACAGTATCATGTTAGACTTGCTCGACATCCATTTTTTTCGGTTCCCTAGAGTGGGGTGGTTGCCCACATATGTGGTCCTCGCCAAGGTTCTCATAGTCATCATTGTCACCGACGTCCCACTGGGTGTGAGTTTTCCTTGCCCTTATGTGGGCCTACCGAGGATGTCGTAGTGGTTTGTGTTGTGGTTTGTGCAGCCCTTTGAGACACTAGTGATTTAGGGCTATATAAGTAAACATTGATTGGTTGATTGATTGGTATACTGTATATCCATCCATACATCCATTTTTTACCGCTTGTCCCTAACGGGGTTGCGGGGGATGGATAGAGCCTATCTCAGCTGAATTCGGACGGTAGGCAGTGTACACCCTGGACAAGTCGTCGCAGTATATATATATATATATATATATATATAAGTTTGGGGACCTGTGGACTAGTCCATTAATCGAAAAAATTAACGATGACTATTAAAATAATCGTTTGTTGCAGTCTTATTTAAAAGGTAAAACATTCATATCACATTATTACAAAAGTGTGGATTTTTTAGTTGTGGGGCGGTAGATTCTGCTAAGGGCCCTCTTTGAGCGAGGGGCGGCCCTGAGCCGCTGTCTGAACTTGAGTGGAGCAGATGTGCCTGGCATGCAGTTCGCCTTGCAGGAACGGGCATTTAACTCCAGTCATGCCAGGCTGTTAGGGGCAGACCCCCGCAGGACTTCAACTCCATAATGTAGGCCATCACAACAACTGGCATGTATTTAAGTCTGATTTCTGAAGGAGCTTCCAAAATGCCATCTTGGCACTCTCATTTCTCACCCCTTCACACGCTGGGTGCACCCTGCAGGAATGTCAATAAAAAGGAAATAATGTCTCTGGGAAAATGGGGAGGGGATTAATCAACACCTGTACACTCTCAAAAAGGATTTACAAATGGCTGCAGACAGACAGTGCAAACTACCACGGCAAAATAACAGGATTCATCACCTTTTGCATTTACCAGAATTTACGAAGAAATAGATAAAAATGAGAAACTATATTCATCCTTGGTCATTTCAACTTTGTTTTAGTGACATACTGCAAATGTGCATGTATTTGAAGTATAAGAAAATGCATAGGGAATTATCAAAAAATGTCACATCATCACTATTTGTCAAATGGAATGGTTCACATTTTAGTTTATATAAATCAGAGCTGCGTCTAGTAAATGCATGTCAGCACCAAAGTACACAACAAATCGATAGGAAAGTTAAGCATGCTCATTGGTGCTATTACATGCACACACATGTAATTAACCAATTACACTGCATTAGTGCGTCAGACCTTGTTTGGGACTTAATGCTTTGTAATGGTGGAAGTGAGGGCATTACATTGCCTGTGCTGGAGAGCAGCACGGATGATGTTAGGAGGTGATAAAGAGCACGCTGAGGTAATTACTCTGTAACGAGAAAACCTGCAATCACCATGTGGTGATTATGTAATGCACTTTGCAGCAACAGGTCAAAAAAGAAAATTAGTGGATATTTATTCGGCAGAAAAAACAAAATAAACACTAAATCTATAACTGTAGATCATGAAAATGTCTAATTATTGTATGTATACTTGAATGTAATTTTGAGGCCACCCCACACACATGTATTGCATACACTTAATGGGGGTCCTACTATGCAAAACCTGCTTTCCTTACCAATTGGTAGTTGTTTTTGTAATTAGAAAGATTTTTATAAAACAATATTACCTTTTTCTAAACTTTCTCCAAATTTGCAGTTTTCTTGACACATATATGCCTTAGTTACGTCAGCTGATATCTCCATATGTGGTAGAAATTCGAGCGAGAAGTATTGTGCGAGGCTGCCATTTTTATTTGGGGACGGCGTGGCGAAGTTGGGAGAGTGGTCGTGCCAGCAACCTTAGGGTTCCTGGTTCAATCCCCAGCTTCTACCATCCTAGTCGCGGCTATTGTGTCCATGAGCAAGACACTTCACCCTTGCTCCTGATGGGTCGTGGTTAGCACCTTGAATGGCAGCTCCCTCCCTGTGTGTGTGTGAATGGGTGAATGTGGAAATTGTGTCAAAGCGCTTTGAGTACCTTAAAGGTAGAAAAGCGCTAAGCAAGTATAACCCATATTTAGTTGTAGTTCAAAGTTGTAGTCAGTAAGTTCCTTCTTTGGTTTTCTCTATCCTCTTGTTGTGGGGCAGACTGGCTCATACACGTACATGCATGCTAATATCTTCCACTGTTTCCATTTCTAATAAAAAGTAGAGTATAGTTCTAACATATCTGTCAGCAGAGTTGATTTGAAGAGCTAAAAATTACAACATGGTTGACAAGGTGGAGACCATGCATTCATGCACCTGGGGATAGGTTGATTGGCAACACTAAATTGGCCCTAGAGTGTGAATGTGAGTGTGAATGTTGTCTGTCTGTCTGTGTTGGCCCTGCGATGAGCTGGTGACTTGTCCAGGGTGTACACCGCCTTCCGTCTGATTGTAGCTGAGATTGGCTCCATTTTTCCATAAATGTTAAGTTTTTTTGTTTTTAAATGACTTTATTGTTCGTACAATCAGCCTCTGGCTACAATTGTCCCATGAAACAAATACATCCATCCATCCATTTTTTTACCGCTTATTCCCTGTAGGGTGACGGGGGGCGCTGGTGCCTATCTAAGCTACAATCGGGCGGAAGGTGGCGTACACCCTGGACAAGTCGCCACCTCATCGCAGGGCCAACACAGATAGACAGACAACATTCACACTCACATTCACACACTAGGGCCCATTTAGTGTTGCCAATCAACCTATCCCCAGGTTGATTTGCAACCTGGAGATAGGTTGATTGGCAACCTATCCCCAGGTGCATGTCTTTGGAAGTGGGAGGAAGCCGGAGTACCCGGAGGGAACCCACACCGTCACAGGGAGAACATGCAAACTCCACACAAAAAGATCCCGAGCCTGGGATTGAACCCAGGACTACTCAGGACCTTCGTATTGTGAGGCAGACGCACCAACCCCTCCTCCACCGTGCTGCCTGAAACAAATACATATAAAGATAAATATGAAGGATAAGGTCGGTTATTAGAAATTACACTAGTTTTCTTTGTCAACTGTAACTAACAACTAATATGTCAATACAAGTCTTATACCTGGTAACATTGACATGTAAAAATAAGGGACATTTTCTGGAAAACAAAGGAAAATAAGAGACATTCTGATCCTTCCAAAACCTTGTTTCTTAACTTGTGTTTGCAGAACGATTCTCTCAGTACGTTTGGCATCAAATCATTAATAAGATACTTGCGAAGAGCTCTATGAATCTTTTCTGCCGTCACTAAACTGAGCAGAGCCAACTATGCTCTACATCACAAACACTTCAGCTCCGTCACTTGCACCCAATTGCCTTATCACCTGATGAGGTCAGCGCGATGAAAACATTTTGCAGGACAGGACCTCCCTAGTGCAAGTCGACACACAATAAATGTGTCTCAGGGCTCCCTAAACAGAAGGGTCCGTCCCAAGCAAGGTGCAGTACACTGCTGTCCACCTCTTCATTGCTTGCACCTGCTGAAACATTTGAGCTATTTGAGCAGTGGGGTAGCACATTTACTTTTCATTTAACCTGCCTTTGCAGACCTTTGAAGTACACAATAGCAGAGCAGCATGGCCCCCCACAGCCCTCTTAATCATTTACCTAGTAAATGCACATTCTCTGCAGCCAACCCGTCAAGCGGAAAACGAGTTTGGCCTGCTATTTCTCCCGCCACCAGCAAAACATCTCTCTATTCGAACTCTCCCTGCAAACCTGTTTTGCATTGTGTGTGCCACTCCCATCCCCTTCACACTGTGCAGCACCCATGCAGTTGCTCTCGGACCCGACCACATGAATGAATGCGGGAGGCGTGGAATCAATTGTCGGCCACGTCGAGGCTCCAGAATATGTTGTCGTCGGCAGCCCGTGGACACACGATGACTAATTATCACTCGTTTCATATTTTGGCCGAGAAAGGAGACAAAAAAAGATTGTGAAAAATATTGGCTTGTAAATATGAACCGAGGAGAGGAACATTTGGTCTAAATGTATCAACTGTGACGCTGAAACCGTATGCTTTATTTTGGCTGGGGAAAGTCCTCATTAGACAGATGGAGCTAAATATGGGGTGTGAAGTGTGTGAGTGTGTGTTTCTAAGGAATGTAGTGACAATTAGAGGAGCTCACCCAAAACTGTAATCCCTTAATTTCATGTTTGATAATGCTATTAACCTAATTGAAGATGTAAAACAGAATTTGGGTAAAAGTTTTATTAAAATGCAGTCACTTGCCACAACATCAACCTGAATTCTACAATAAATGCTATGGTTGCGGTTTACAATGGTTAAGACAGTTCATGAAGGCCACAGTGTTTCCCACCAATCTATTTCATCATACAGTCATGGTCAAAATTGTAAATACACTTGTAAAGAACATAATGTCATGGCTGTCTTGAGTTTCCAAATATTTCTACAACTTTTATTTTTTGTAATAAAGTGATTGGAGCACGTACTTGTTGGTCACAAAAAACATTCATGAAGTTTGGTTCTTTTATGAATTTATTATGGGTCTAATGAAAATGTGACCAAATCTGCTGGGTCAAAAGTATACATACAGCAATGTTAATATTTGGTTACATGTCCTTTTGCAAGTTTCACTGCAATTAGGCGCTTTAGGTAGCCATCAACAAGTTTCTGGTGGAATTGTTGACCACTCCTCTTGACATAATGGGTGCAGTTCAACTAAATTTGTTGATTTCTGACATGGACTTGTTTCTTCAGCATTGTCCACATGTTTAAGTCAGGACTCTGAAAGGCCATTCTAAAACCTTACTTCCAGCCCGATTTAGCCATTCCTTTACTACTTCTGACATGTGTTTTGGATCATTGTCCTGTTGGAACACCCAACTGCACCCAAGACCCAACCTCCGGACTGATGATTTTAGGTTGTCCTGAAGAATTTTGAGGAAATCCTCCTTTTTCTTTGTCCCATTTACTCTGTTAAGCACCAGTTCCATTGGCAGCAAAACAGGCCCGGAGCATAATACTGCCACCACCATGCTTGACGGTAGGAATGATATTCCTGGGATTAAACGGCTCACCTTTTCTCCTCCAAACATATTGCTGGTTATTGTGGTCAAACAGTTCAAGTTTTGTTTCATCTGACAACACATGGACAAAGATAAGACCTTCTGGAGAAAAGTTCTGTGTTTTTTTTTTGGGACCAACAAGTATTTGCTCCAATCACTATATCACAAAAAAAAAAAAACAAGAGTTGTAGCAATTATTGGGAACTCAAGACAGCCATGACATTATGTTCTTTACAAGTGTTACAACTTTTGACCACTACTGTATATACGTTAAACATGTGTAATTATGTTATACCTGGGGCTTCATTTATAAAACTGTTTGGATTCGAACCTAAAACATTGAGTAAGCAAAGACATCAGAATGCATGTATACACATACACAAAGTCTGATTTATAATCGCATACTGAGCACACTTTTGCACACTCTTCTCATTATAAATCACACCTGCAGTAAATTGTGCACAGAGGAGTTCCTCCTTGATGTCCCCCCACTACTCCTCTCACAACCATTTGTAAATGGTCACACTAATTAGCCTATGAAAATGGTAATGATCTAAAATGTTTTAAGTTAGTTTGCCCTCTAAGGTTATATTTCTGCTCTTTAGTAAAAAAATCATTGTACATTCTTGGGTAGCACGTTATAGTTTGCTTTTTACATAATTTTAGCTGTTTGCAATTTTACCAAATTGTTGAATTTCAATATATTTGATTCAGTAAATAAAGTGTTTTTATCTTCTCTAAATACAACATTAAGTATCAGTCCAACCGATTTATTTTGTAACATGGTTAGAGAATGAAGTGCACATTTGTAGTTATTTCCCCATATTTCTGCACAATAACTCAGGTATGGTAACATTAGCAAGCAATAGAGAATATGGAGTGATTTTTGGTCCAAAACATATTTTGCTTTGTTTATTATTGAAATATTTCTTGCCACCTTATGTTGGATATTTTTTTAGACTTCCAATTAATTCTATCATCTATTATTACACCCAACCATCTAATTAATTTACCTTTTCAATGTTTACTCCGTCTATTTGTATTTGTGTATGAGGCTCTTTTGATGTGTGTAAATGGAAGAGAATGCAGTGCGTCAGGTTAGATGTAACATGGAGTTATTCTGAACAAAATTGGCCTTATTACATATAATTATGTTGATGCTGGTCCGAGCGGTCAAACTAGACATTTTAGCAAGGTAATGCAAACAATCTGTTCCGACAAATACATTTATCTAATCGACATTAGTAAAATGTGGCACAATTAATTAGTAAATCATCTTGCAAGAAGGGCTTCACGGTGGCAGAGGGGTTAGTGCGTCTGCCTCACAATACGAAGGTCCTGAGTAGTCCTGGGTTCAAATCCAGGCTCGGGATCTTTCTGTGTGGAGTTTGCATGTTCTCCCCGTGAATGCGTGGGTTCCCTCCGGGTACTCCGGCTTCCTCCCACTTCCAAAGACATGCACCTGGGGATAGGTTGATTGGCAACACTAAATTGGCCCTAATGTGTGAATGTGAGTGTGAATGTTGTCTGTCTATCTGTGTTGGCCCTGCGATGAGGTGGCGACTTGTCCAGGGTGTACCCCGCCTTCCGCCCGATTGTAGCTGAGATAGGCGCCAGCGCCCCCGCGACGCCAAAAGGGAATAAGCGGTAGAAAATGGATGGATGGATGGATCTTGCAAGAAGCATAAACAAGAGAAACTTACAGCGTAGGACTCATTGTTTGCCATTTGAAGTTCCTTGGAGTAGCTAGGATTCGGATTTGGCTGTGTATCTGGCAAACTTAGTCAGGGAGAGTGGGAGGGGACTACAGAATTTTGACTGTGATTACTGTACCATTTCTGGACACATTACTACGTATGGCACATTTAACGTATAAATACGAGACAAGAATGTTGACAGAAAGGAAATCCAAACATCTTAAATGTCTTCTTGTCGATGGATGGGACACGTTTGGAATATATCCAATCACAGCTCTTTAACGACATATATTAAAAGAGGGGTGGGGGTTAGTCATGAAGAAGAGCCAATCAGATTATTTTTATTGTGAGATGAGGAAGTCAACGGTAAAAACAAAATGTATGGATTTAACATGTTCCACATTGTAATATCTGGAAAACTAGGAGGAAGTGAAGAGGACAAATCTCATTTTTTACAGCCATGATGCCATCAGTAGAAGTGTGATCGCTCTTGACATCTACATACATTTGCTACTTCCGGTGTTGTGCCAAAAACTGATTCCCTGTCGAAAATTGATTCCTGCCGCAAAAGCGCCGCAGGAGCACATCTGTCCACATCTGGTTTCATCTGTCCACAACTGATTACTACATGTAAGACAAAAAAACGTATATTTGTGGTTATTGTAAGGATATATGTTTGAAATTATTCAAGCCTTAATCATGTCAGATGAATAAAATAGTTGTCCATTTCAATGGTATTAAGGAGATTGTAAAGGACTGTTATTGATCTGTGGTTAAAGTGCCAAAACATATTTCCTGTATAGAAGCTACATAAAATATTAACTGTTATGCAAACGATGGAAATTTGAGGAAAGTATGGACCCCTCTAGTCAAATTCACTCATGGAAAGTTGGATGGACCAATCGAGAGGAGTGACATTTTCTGTGATCATGTGACTGATAATGATTTCAAAGAAGAAAGGTTTGTTCAGAGTTTGGATGGAAAAAAATAAAAGACTGAAGCCAAATGTGATCCTGAAAATCAGGAGTACCCTCAAGGGGAGAAAGACTGAGTCAGATCATGCGGAAAAATAGAGAAAGAAGACCAGACCCAGCGCTCAAAAATGAGAGAAAAAAATTATTATTTTGCGTCCTCTTGTACTGATGTTTTCCTCAAGATGCTTGAGGTAATGCTGAAAGAACATAAAAAAACACATGCTCTGGAGTCTATGAAAGGAGACAGAAGACAGGGAAGTCCGGCAATGGCGATTTTATAAATATATATATTTTTCATAATATTAATTATATTAGTTTTAAAGTAATCATGAACCAGGGTTACAAAACATGTAATAAAGTGATCAAAATATTAGTTTCACATGCCTTTATCCACACAAGCTGTGCTGGGAAATGGGCTCTAATTTTGATGAAGCTTACTCTGATGAGCGGCAAAAGTTCTTCTAAGACCAACCAAACAGATTGAATACCCTGAGATACATATAAAGAACTTATTAGTGAAATGTCGGTCATCTGGACACTATGGATATCCAGAATAAGGAATCTGACACACTAGCAATAAATACAAAGAAAAATGAGAACAACAGGCAAATAACAAAGAAAAGTTTGATTTTTATATGCATCTGCTGATTAAAATGGTGTAAAAATACACATTTAATTCATATTTTAATTTAAATTTTAGTATCAAAGAAAGCTTCTTATTTAGATAATATTATCACAATGACAATGATGCTGTGTTTGACCCAAACTGAAGAGAATTGTAATATTTCCACCAGTGATGCAGTCCTACAATGTCAAAGCAGTCGGGTTGTGAGCGGGTGGAATTTTTAAAATCATGTTATTTATTAAAATCACATTAATCCTGCACAAACGGGGCTGTGCTAGTTTCAGTAAATAGTTTTTTTTTTTCCACGAAATCCTACTCAAAACTTTTACTGTTAGTCTTTCACAATGTAGAATGTACATGCCGAAAATAATACTGAATAACAATTCAGTGTATCAGGCTCTATTAGGCACTAGACAGAGACACTATCATGGTATTGAACACAGTATCAAAGAAACAATTCCGAAATCACAAGCAGCTGTTCCACATTACATTACGGGATGTCTGAGCCATCAAGGCATATTTGCTCTAATATTCAAAACCCAGATCTGTATTAGAACCCTCTCGCCTTTGTCTCTTTCCAAATCACATGGACGTCTCACATTCCGGAAATACATTTGGATCATTATTCCTTTAATGAAAGAAGATAAAAGTTATCTTAGAATTAAAATATGTTTAATCTGCTGTCTTCACTGACAAGAGTACAAACACTGTAAATAGAAACACAAAACAAGTTAAAACAACAACATATAACTGGAGCAGCTACAGCCCTCATGTCGGAGACCATCAGTCACATGACCTCATCACCATTTACTAAGGGGCCCCAAATACTTCCCTTTTAATGCTTGATTTAATGCAATCATTACACAGGAGGACCACCATAGCCACCTGGTTTATTTTCTTGGGGGGAAAACCAGGATGAGGATCAAACTCTTGACCCTTGTAACAAAATACCGTGCCACCTTCTCCGAATGAATCTGATGGACGGCTACTGAACTTAGAGTCCTACTTTCTTGTATCAAAACTTTTGGACCGGACTGCACATGTGATGGAAAGCATAGGCTGAATTTGCGTTACAGGTCAAAACGTCTAACTTTGATGTTGTATATCTGCTATTTGTTGTTTTGACACCACGGTGGTTGAGTGGTCAGCTTCACAGTTAAGAAATCAAGGGTTCAAATCTCTGTATGGAGTTTGTACTTTGTAGCTTCTGCCTGAGCTTCAAGGTTTTTCTCCAGGACTGACCAGGGTAAATGCGGGTAACGTCTGCATTGTTTGCCTTATTTAGTGGTCTTTGTGCCTCTAATTTACCATACTAAGATCAATGGTCTGTTCCAACTGTAAGCAAACCCTTTGACTTGTGGGCCTCATTGGGTTAAAACATGGGTGTCAAACTCTGGCCCGCGGGCCCGCCATGTTATTTATTTTGGCCCTTGAGACAATATTAAATTAACATTAGAGCTGGCCCGCCGGTATTATACAGCGGCGGTGCATTCACCGCTAATTTTAATACTTGCCAACCCTCATGATTTTCCCAGGAGACTCCCGAATTTCAGTGCCCCCCCCAAAAAAATCTACCGGGACAACCATTCTCCCAAATTTCTCCTGATTTCCAATCGGACAACAATATCGGCGGCGTGCCTTAAAGGTACTGCTTTTAGCGTCCTCTACAACCTGTTGTCATGTCCGCTTTTCCGCCATACAATCAGCGTGCCGGCCCAGTCACGTAATATATGCGGATTCTACACACACACACAAGTGAATGCAAGTCATACTTGGTCAACAGTCATACAGGTCACACTGAGGGTGGCCTTATAAACAACTTTAACACTGTTACAAATATGCACCACACTGTGAACCCACACCAAACAAGAATGACAAACACATTTCGGGAGAACATCCGCACTGTAACACAACATCAACACAACAGAACGAATACCCAGAAGCCCTTGCAGCACTAAGTCTTCCGGGACACAAAAATATACACCCCCGCTACCAACAAACCTCGATTTTGCATGTCACTATAAAGTTAGATAAGCCTTGCTTGTTCAATATTCAATGCAAAACTTGTTTGGGTCCCTATTAAAGGTTAAGTTGTTCAACCATGTTGTTTACCATGAATTGATTAACGTGGACCTCGACTTAAACAAGTTGAAAAACTTATTCAGGTGTTACCATTTAGTGGTCAATTGTACGGAATATGTACTGAACTGTGCAATCTACTGATAAAAGTATCAATCAAAATCAATCAATCAACTTTGGCCCGCGGCTTTGCTCAGTTTAGAATTTTGGCCCACTCTGTATTTGAGCTTGACACCCCTGGGTTAAAACATGTGCACAGGAAATGCACCCTAAATTATGTGTTGTATTTAACAATTAAACATATCGTACAATCTGCAGTATGAGCCTGGGTCCATTTTTTTAGGACTACTTTGTACATTACAATTACATTGACAGAAACCTTTTTAGCTTTTTAATTCATATATGAATGAAGCCGGATTTGGACCTTATGATGTCCAATTTCACTGCCATGACTGCCGTTATATTGTGTCTATTAAACCACTAAAGGTTTGCGTGCACTAAAAGAAGTGCAAACTTGATAGCACGACCAAGGCAGTGCTTCCGAATTAATTTCTGTTACGCCCCCCAGGCAGAAACAAAAATTGTTTGCCCCCACCTCTCACTCTCCACTCTCTATAAATAGTATTTGTCTATAAAATTGTTATAAGTACACCTTTGCATAACATTGTATCTTTATTATGATTAAAGAAATCAACACAGCCATCTTTCCTCGTCTCCCACCAGTAGTCACAGTGAAGCCAAGCGCTACATACGCATCGTCATATTGTAGTACGACAACTAAAAAGTATGTTCCCTGAGGTCACATGCCCCACTGTTTGAGAAGGACTGTACTAAGGTTATGTGCGGAGGATTGGGTCTCTAAAGTGGCCAAAATAAGGAGTGCAATCCATCAAGCGTGTCTGTCTTCATATTTCAGACTACAGTATATGTTGATCAGCACAACGCCCACAATAACGGGAGGAGGAGATGCAAATATAATATTCAGCGCGCACAATGTCATTCATTAAGACTGAAGCGGTCCTGCATACTCTTCTTTATTTCTGAAAACTACCTGCAAACTGGCACAGTTACAGAAATGACTGTGGGAACAGCAAGGATCGCGCTGCAAAGACAGCTGGACCGAGAATCCTTCATCCTCTGTGTTTGTCAACAAATTTGGACTGTCATAAATACAAAATTAAATGCTTCCATTCAATATCGTCTATTCAGCAATATCCATCCATCCATTTCCTACCGCTTGTCCCTTTTTTTTGGGTCGCGAGGGTGCTGGAGCCTTTCAACATGTTGAAAAGAGAAACTGGAAACAGTTGTAACATACGTAATATGAATGTTCTTAATAAACTCAAACCATAAACCATAATGTGGATTGTTACGATCATGGTTTGGTTGTGAAATATGTTAGCTATTATAAAATGTGATATTTCTACCTTCCATCCATTCATTTTCTACCGCTTGTCCCTTTTGGCGTGGCGGCGGGTGCTGGAGCCTATCTCAGCTGCATTCGGGCGGAAGGCGAGGTACACCCTGGACAAGACAAGAATGTTGTCTGGATAGACAAACATCATTCACACATTAGGGCCAATTTAGTGTTGCCAGTCAACCTATCCTCATATGCATGTTTTTGGAAGTGGGAGGAAGCCGGAGTACCCCGAAGGAACCCACGCAGTCACGGGGAGAACATGCAAACTCCACACAGAAAGATCCCGAGCCCGGGATTGAACCCAGGACTACTCAGGACCTTTGTATTGTGAGGCACATGCACTAACTCCTGTTCCACCATGCTGCCCTTCAGCAATATCATTTTATAATTTTTGAGCTACTGGATGAGTTAAGGGGCTGATAAATTGTATTGATTTAATGGGTTTTGGCATGTACTGGCTTATTTAATGGCATGTTTTTTCATTTAGAAAATGTATTTTATATTATATTCCTTATATAAAAAAAACATACTGCATTATGCATTTTCTTGCATTTTCCAGACGCATTGAAGCACTGTGATGCTGTGATGATCCATCGTCAGCAAACTAAAACTAGATAGTGATTCTACATTACAGCAAAGGTTTTACAGAATATAGATGTGTGCTGCTTATTCGTCAAACATTGCACAACCCCCACAGGTTGGTGAGCATAATAACATGAAAGTGGAGGGAAATGAGTGTTTCCATGAGCACACAACGCCGGTAGTGCACGCAAAAATCAATTGTACACGTAGTCTTAGCAGATCACACGCAACACATCCACTAATAAAACACACACTTGTATAGTTTACACACACTATCTAGCGCCGGGGTAGGGAACCTATGGCTCTAGAGGCAGATGTGGCTCTTTTGATGACTGCATCTGGCTCTCAGATAAATCTTAGCTGAGATTGTTTGACACGATAAATAATGACTAATTCCGCTGGTAATCACGATGTTAATAACGTTGAAAATATAAATATCCTCATGAATTTTAATCCATCCATCCGTTTTCTACCGCACCTGTTCAAGAAATAACAATTTTATTAAAAACAATTAGAGACTAAATATACTGTAAAAATGTTGGTCTTACTTAAAAAATGCACGCATTTAGTTGTATTCAGTGTTAAAATATAAGATATGGCTCTCACAGACATACATTTTTAAATATTTGGCTTTCATCTCTCTCTCAGCCAAAAAGGTTCCCGACCCCTGATCTAGCGCATGGTGTTTGATTCTTAGTAGATCAGGCCCTTTGTGTCACTAAACCTGTCAAAACACACATTTCAAAACATGGTACATTAGGAAAATGGGTAAAAAGACAAGCATTAGAAAATGGATGTATGGATGGAATAAAAATACAAATTACATTGAACAAGACTCAAGCCTAAGTCCCTTAATTCACAATAAAGTCACTAACCTCTGGTACAATTGTCTTTTTATGGAGAGCAACATTCGGGGAAAAATACGGTACCCGGATGATGCCGGGAAAGAAGGACAAAAAAGGTTGACTCGAGTTTAAATTCCTGTGTTCTGGCTAGACATGCTCCACATTGGAATTCATGTACCCCCTGCATTTGTGCATGTGAATAAATCCAAGTAATGCAGGAATGTAATTACGCATTAAAGGAATATTTCACTTGAATACAGTCCTTTCCTTGAGTAATACCAGGTTCTTGTATTTTCTCATTTATTACACAAGTTCCATACTACTAACCATAATATCTATGATTTATTCGTAGGGATATGAATCTTACAACAAATCACCATTTGTTTTGATTCAGAATTGATTCCCGATTCAACATAATTCACTTTGCAAACCCATCCATCCATCCCATCCATTTTCTAGCGCTTATTCCCTCGTTACAAACCGTGTCTCACAATATTTTATTTGGTACAAAAAGATAATAAATCATTTTCAAAACAGGTTATAGGTTACAAAAGCTCCTCTGGCTGCTGACGTATGAAATATATTATATATACGTGCAGCAGCGGGATGGCCTGAAAACGTATTCTAAACAGGATTCTTAAAAAAATAAACAATTAAATAAATGATTCTTTAACATTGTGAATTGATTTAGAATCAGAATAAATAACAATCGCAGTACGGAAGTGAATCACTTTTTAATTAGCATCCCAATTTATTAGGTTATGTGTTTTTTTTTTTTGTTTGTTTTTTTACCGGGATACTAAAAGCGTTTCGAGCATTCCTTGCTGCACTTGATTTTCCTAATTTTCACATGAAATCCAATCTGCAGTAGATTTTAAAAAACATAAGATTCCATAATGTTAGGTGCGTGAAACATGTTTCCTAAAGTTTCGTCCATAGAATGGATCTTTTGTACTGTATGTGTGCAGACTACAGGAATCTCCATTCAAAGCACTTTATGGTTCCCTAAGAGAAAGAGGAGGTTTGTCCTTCTTAGCATCCATTTATGTTCATTGTTCTTGCTCTCGTTATGTCAACCAGAACCAAAGAGCTTGTTAAAAATGTCCACTCTTCATGTTATGTAAATCCCAAATAATGGGCATGGGAGGGGCACCAATGAATGAGGTTCACAATCAAATAAATCTCACCTGGATCCCTGGCAAATGCCGACATCACACTCCTTATATTGTGCTCAAATTACTCCATTTGTTCCCTAAAACATTTTAATCCTGATTGACCTCAAACTTCCCGTGAACCATGGCCTGAACAAAAGGCGGCCCGCTGTCCTCGCAGTAAATCTGTTGTCTCCCTTCTGGGCCCTCAACAGGGGATAGTAGATCAGCAATGCTCTGCAGCTTGCTTCAATTGACTCAATTAACTTTGGTAAAGTATTTGAAAATTCTGCACATATTGGTTTTTTATAAAGGGCTAAAATGCTCACAAAGCCCAAAGTTGTGGCTGGGTTCACACAAACAAATCTGGGCGCAGACACATTTTTGCAAAGTTTAGATATTGACCACCCTAATTAGGACATTGGAGGAGTTACTTCCGCCAACTTCCCACCAGCCTTGACAAAGTTCTCTAATGATCTTAGCCACATGCAATGGACTAGTCCCTAGACCTGAATCATTTACAGATGACAAACCCTAAGGGAGGTGAAGTGTAAATCAAAACATCAACATTATTGCAATGCTTACAGTTATCTCTAAAATGACCTTGCACCAAAGTCCATATTGAATGTACTGCGTTTATCTCATTCCTGTTATCGCACAATCTCTGATTTGCTCAAACATAACACTGGATTTGCGTTTCCACTGCTAACCTGTGTTGGATAAATCAAATGGGAAGTGATGTGAGGAATGTCAAGCATACAATAAGGAGGATGTTAATAATCTCCAGGTGGTGGTTGCCATCATCGTAAAAGACTCATGCAGCGCCATGTGTGCCCATATATTAACAAACCAGGCCAGCTACATCTCATTTAAAGAGCCGCAACACCAGATGACATTCATTGTGCTTTAAAATCAGCATTTGACAAATTATTGTTTTCCTCTGTCAAGTTAATAAGCTTTGTACGAGCTTGGCTGTATAAAGCCAGAGCTTAATTTTGTGCAGTCGCTCACTCACAGGCCAAGTTGAAGTTCGGAGGCTCTGTACCATTTTTTACGGTTGATTTTAATGCACAATATTGTTTGATATCTCAGCTAAAGTCACACACATACTTATGACATCTTAAACACATACAATTCAATGGGAGCGTGACATACATTCATTTGAACTAATTATTCATGTTTGAACAATAAATCATTAAAGGGGAACATTATCACAATTTCTGAAGGGTTAAAACCAATAAAAATCAGTTCCCAGTGGCTTATTTTATTTTTCGAAGTTTCTCACAAAATTTTACCCATCACGCAATATCCCGAAAAACGGCTTCAAAGTGCCTGATTTTAACCGTCGTTATATCCACCCATCCATTATCCTGTGACGTCACAGCGTGACCACACAGAAACAAACATGGCGGATAGCACAGAAAAGGTATAGTGATATTAGCTCGGATTCAGACTCGGATTTCAGCGCCGTAAGCGATTCAAAAGATTACGCATGTATTGAAACGGATGGTTGGAGTGTGGAAGCAGGTACCGAAAACGAAATTAAAGAAGAAACAGAAGCTTTTGAGCCATATCACGACAGACAGCGGCATGGGAGGAAGCGCGGACGAATCCTGCGATCGCCTTCTAACCAACGATTGGTATGTTTTTGTTTGGCATTAAATGTGGGTGGAGGGAAAGGCTGGATGCAAATATAGCTACAAATGAGGCATAACGATGCAATATGTACATACAGCTAGCCTAAATAGCATGTTAGCATCGATTAGCTTGCAGTCATGCCGTGACCAAATATGTCTGATTAGCATACTCCACATAAGTCAATAACATCAACAAAACTCACCTTTGTGATTTCGTTGACTTTTTATCGTTGGAAATGCATTTGGTTTGAGTGTCGCAGGATATCCACACATTCTTGCCATCTCTGCCATCTCTGTCGTAGCATAGCTGTCGTCGGTACAGTGTGCAGAACAAACGAGGGACTTTCGCATCTTTTGGCCACTGGTGCAACTTGAAACCGTCTCTGCTCATGTTGTTACACCCTCCGACAACACACCGACGAGGCATGATGTCTCCAAGGTACGGAAAACAGTCGAAAAAACGGAAAATAACAGAGCTGATTTGACTTGGTGTGTGTAATGTGTTTGAGAAAATGGCGGGTCGCTTCACGATGTGACGTCACGGGTGAAAGGTCATTGCTCCGACAGGCGAACAATTGAAAGGCGTTTAAATCGCCAAATTCACCCTTTTAGAGTTCGGAAATCGGTTAAAAAAACATATGGTCTTTTTTCTGCAACATTAAGGTATATATTGACGCTTACGTAGGTCTGGTGATGATGTTCCCCTTTAACAGATCAACTTATTTTTTGTGAGGATGGTGGTGAGTACGGACGCTGTGGTTACTGGCACTCTGTATTGGCGCATCTCCAATTTCATCATGCTCTCATGTTTGAGTTGGAGTTTATTTCGAACATGCATACAATTGCAACATGGTATATCACAATTTCCAGGTTTTGGTCAATTCCTTTTATTCACAATATACTTCATAAATAATACTAATAAAACATATATATATACATATATATAAATAGATAATACTTATTGAAGTAAGTTGTATTTCATATGGTAAGATAAAAAAGATTATCAATATGTTCTGAATGTGTTTCTTGGTTCTTCTTTGTACTTTGAAGACACTTGACATTCTTAAACTTGATCATTTTAATACACTGTTTGATTTCTTTACTTAATCCCTTCTATAATTTATTCCACATAAAAATTTACTAAATGTTTTAAGAATTTTAAGTGCATAAACATATTTTAAATTACATTTTTCTCTAAGGTTATATTTATAATCTTTTGTTGAGAAGAATTGTTGTATGTTCTTGGGTAGCAGGTAATAAGTTGCTTTGTGCATAATTTTTGCAAATTGCTCAATATGGCCACCACCGGCAGCACAGACAACATCAAGACAATATAATAATTCCTCCAAAACGCGCCCCAGGATGTCGCAATCAACCATTTTGATTGCTGCTGTTATCTGATCTTTCACGTCATCAAGATCTTCCAGGACTCTTTCAACCTTTTTTGAGGCAAGGTATATTTTTTCCATAAAAAAATCCGGAGGAACTTGACCAGCAGAAAACGTTAAAAAAATTAAACTCCACCAGGTCGTTGTGCCTTATTTTGAATTTGTTGGTGTTTTCCTGTGTAGTGATTTATTTCTTGTCTTGCGCTGTTGTTTTGGTGGCCCTTTCTGTTTTGTTGGTGTTTTCCTGTAGCAGTTTCATGTCTTTCTTTGAGCACTATTCCGCGCACCTGCTTTTTGTTTGCAAGCAAGGCTCTTTACGTTGTCTCTATCCTTCTTTGTGTGGACATTGTTGATTGTCATGTCATGTACGGATGTACTTTGGTGGACGCCTTTAGTTTTTGCTGTAGTCCAGCATTCTGTTTCTGTTTACTTTGTAGCCAGTTCGTTTTGCATAGCCATTGCCTTTTCCTTTCCCTTTCCCTTCAGTTCATTTTTGGTGTAAGCATTACATACCTTTTGTACCTGCACGTTGCCTCCCACTGTGGTCAGCATATTGTGATCACAACAAACCATCCTCGTCTCACCCGACACATTCCGACTTTTACAAAGCAATTAACTACCTGCTGCCACCTACTGGCATGGAGTATTATGTGGTTAACCTGCCGAGTTTTACACGCCATAGACACAAAGTAACGGCACATACTTGAAGATTATAATTACTGATTTGCAAAAAATATTTTTGGAGCAATTAGGTGAAGCTGCATAATTACCCACGGCACACCACACAATATCTCACGGCAGACTAGTGTGCCGCGGCACAGTGGTTGTAAAACACTGCTTAACACAAGCAGCCAGTCTCTTTAAACTGTTTAACCCACCGTCAAATGCTCTCACGATGGGGTGGATCAATTCCAAATTCTGTTCTAAAAGCACGCTGCACTGTGACAATGGCAATTGTTTTCGCAAACTTAAGCACACAAAACTTCTGTTGAGGAGTTGCCATTTTGAGGCCGTTCAAATCCTACAATTGAACGGCGCCTAAAGGACTACATGATCACAACGGTGAAATTGTAACACAATAAAACTTGGATAACTCTTGTATCAAATGATGATTTTGGCGTATTCTTTATATATATATATATATATATATATATATATATATATATATATATATATATATATATATATATATATATATATAATACCGCCAGTGCATTGGTGTTCTGTAATTGTTTTAAGAAATACAGAATTTGTATTACTGCTGCAGGTGCACTTCCGTTCAAAGGAGAAGCTACACCATGTTTAGATAGCAGTTTCATGCATTAACAACACAAAATGAGCTATCCATATTTATTTCAACATCGATGGCTTTTATCAAAATAACAGAGAAAATTACCAATGCAATAGATGGTAAACAGTATGCAGCGGCAATGTTTATGGATTTGACTAAAGAATTTGACTCAATTAATCACAATGTGTTAATCAAAAACTACAGCGGCATGGCATCAGAGGGTTGGTCTTAAACGGAATAAGAAGCTACTTAACCAACAGGAAGCAATACGTGAAGATAGGCAAGCACATGTCTACAACGCTAAATATATCCTCTGGACCAAATAGTGAGACCAAACTTGTTAAATCTTTACAGTGTATAAATTATATTGGTAAAGTTACAAAATACTTAAAGTTAGTATTATTTGCAAATGATACAACAGCGTTTTGATTAGGAGAGAACACAGAGAACTAATACAAATAACAACAGAATAAATTAATACATTGAAGAGATGGTTTGACAAAGACAGACTAATCTTAAACCACAGTTAAAAAAAAAAAAAAAAACTTCAGTAAAAATATAATAATGCCATTCAGAAACCGTAGAAGAGAAAGTCAAACAAATACAAATAGAAGGAATAGACTTCGAAAGAGTAAATTAAATCAAATTTCTAGGTGTAAAAATTGATGATAAAGTGAACTGGAAATCTCATGTAAAAAATACATACAACATAAGGTGAACAAAAATACTTCAATAATGAATGAAGCTAAATACAAACTGTAATACAATTTGGCAGCACTATGAAAACAGGAGTTAGTGCATGTGCCTCACAATACGAAGGTCCTGAGTTCAATCCCGGGCTCGGGATCTTTCTGTGTGGAGTTTGCATGTCCTCCCCGTGACTGCGTGGGTTCCCTCCGGGTGTGAATGTTGTCTGTCTATCTGTGATGGCCCTGTGATGAGGTGGCGACTTGTGCAGGGTGTAAAGCCAGGGTGTAAAGCCTTCCAAAAGGGACGATAGGTAGAAAATGGATAGATAGACAATAAAATTCCACATTAAAGTGAATTTGCAAACAGCTAAAATTATGCACAAAGCAAACTACAACCTGCTTCACAAGAATGTAGAGCAATTATTCTCAACAAAAGAGGAGAAGAAAAACCTTAGAGAAAAATTTTACCAAAAATATTTTGTACGCACGTACAACATTTAAAACCTTTGGTAAATCCTTATGTGGAATCAAATTATGGAATAGATTAAGTAAATAACTCAAACAGCATACTGATATGATCCAATCTACAAAGTTTGTATTTATGGAGTAAATTGTGAATACATTGAGAACAAGATGTGAACAAACGTGTTAGCATTTGCTATGTAATGGACACTGGGTAGAATTAAAAAACCTCTGCTTCTTCCTACTCCTTTTCAACATGTTGAAAAGAGAAACTGGAAACAGTTGTAACATACGAAATATGCATGTTCGTAATAAATTCAAACCATAAACCATAATGTTACGGTCATGGTTTGGTTGTGAAACATGCTAGCTATTATAAAATGTGATATTTTTACCATCCATCCATCCATTTTCTACCGCTTGTCCCTTTTGAGGTGGCGGGGGTGGCTGGAGCCTATCTCAAGTGCATTCAGGCGCAAGGCGGGGTACACCCTGGATAAGTCCCTACCTTATCACAGGGCCAACACAGATAGACAGACAACATTCACACTCACATTCACCCACTAGGGCCAATTTAGTGTTGCCAATCAACCTATCCCCAGGTGCATGTCTTTGGAAGTGGGAGGAAGCCGGAGTACCCGGAGGGAGCCAACGCATTCACGGGGAGGACATGCAAACGCCACACAGAAAGATCGCAAGCCCGGGATTGAACTCAGGACTACTCGGGACTTGTGTATTGTGAGGCACATGCACTAACCCCTCTTTCCACCGTTCTGCCAATATTTTTACCTGAACAAATAAATGAAATACAATAAATCATATTAATTTATATCAAATAATGAATTAATGTGGAAGACATTGCTCAACAATATTTTTCTTCCTGAAAACAACTATAACATAATTGAAACATACATTTATGAACCCCTCTATTTCGATCACAACTGCGATTCAAATTTAGCACCACTGCTTTGCAAGATCAAGGAATAATGCCATCATGGGGGTGGGGTGGGGGGTTTTCATTAATGTGAGATATTGTCATTTTTTTGTCCAGTTCTCTTTCCGTTAAATAGATATTTGGGAGGAAATGGGAGGAGAGACCTCAATAATTAAATTGATAATAACACAGGAAGCAACTTATTGCTGGGGTCACCAAGCCTTTGGGGATAAAAGCAGATGAATTGATAGATTGCGGGTTTTATACTCACATAAAACAGATTAACTCAAACTGCAACGCACCTTAAAGACATCATTAAAGCAGTTAATATCACGCCAGATGTTTCCCTTTATTTAAAAGATGAAAAGTAAGACAAAGTCTTTTGGGAGGCGACACTGTAAGTACAAATTCCCGACTAATGACATTCCCTGTAGGAAGAACGTAATTTATTCAAGTTAATGCGCCTTTTTGTCTTTCCAAGGTGTATCGCACGGAATTACCAAACACATTTAATTGTTAATCCATCAGCTTTGAAACAAGTAAGATTTTGTTCAACAAGCTCTGAGTCAGTTTGATCCAATTATGCTAGAACGGAGACATTAGTAATCATTTGCATCACAGCACCCCTGCAACCTACTCTGATACACGCACCAAACCGGCTTATGCTGTTTGGAGGAAAACATGAAACTTGTGCTCGGGAAACACCCGACTAACACAAACAGCTTGCAATGAAGTAGTGACCCCAGAGACTTTCAGGTCAAGGGGTCTCTCTTTAAGAAATGGAAATGACACGTTCACCCGGGGGCTACGTCTAATAACTTTTTGCAGGGAGGATGAGGCCTGCTTTTTGACTCCACTGTCTTCGCGGACATGTCTTTGGGGAGTGATAAGTAAGAATGAAAGTGTAATGAACTTTTTTTTGGTTCTCTCCTAAGCCGCTTTGCTGTCTCCTAAATCACTTGTGCAGCCAATGAGCAGCCATCTTTTCTGAACTTGTTCTGGGCCACAGGAAAAAAAAGCTGGTGATTTTAAAGCACATGGAAACCTTTCGTAAACTGTTCAACAATACCATAATACTGCGTGGTATTTTTGCTTATGGTTGATAGTTTTGTTTTTTTCGAACATGCATACATTTACAATATGGTTCATCAAATATTTATAGTTCCTTAGATGGAGAACATTTTTTGTTCACTTCCTGTAGTCAATCTACTGTGGGACACATGCAAAAAAAAAAGCACAGTCAAAAAATTAATTTCTAGACAAGAACTATTGGATCAAAAACATTACAAGAGATCACTGTTTTTCAACCTTTTTTGAGCCAAGGCACATTTTTTGCGTTGAAAAAATCCAGAGGCACACCACCAGCAGAAATCATTAAAAAACTAATAGTTTTTGTCGCAATTGTTGCATATGACTTTAAACCATAACCAAGCATGCATCACTATAGCTCTTGTCTCAAAGTAGGTGAACTGGCACAACCTGTCACATTATCCAGTTTTTTATTTTGAGTTTATTGCTGTTTTCCTGTGTATAGTGTTTTAGTTCTTGTCTTGCGCTCCTATTTTGGTGGCTTTTTCTCTTTTTTTGGTATTTTCCTAAAACAGTTTCATGTCTTCCTTTGAGCGATATTTCCCGCATCTACTTTGTTTTAGCAATCAAGAATATTTCAGTTGTTTTTTCTTACTCTTTGTAGGGACATTGTTGATTGTCATGTCATGTTCGGATGTACTTTGTGGACGCCATCTGTGCTCCACAGTAAGTCGTTGCTGTCGTCCAGCATTTTGTTTTTGTTTACTTTGCAGCCAGTTCAGTTTTAGTTTTGTTCTGCATAGCCTTCCCTAAGTTTCAATACCTTTTCTTAGGGGCACTCACCTTTTGTTTATTTTTGGTTTAAGCATTAGACACCTTTTTACCTGGACGCTGCCTCACGCTGTGTCCGACATCTTCAAAGCAATTAGCTACCCACTGCCACCTACTGATATGAAGAGTATTACACAGTTACTCTGCCGAGCTCTAGACAGCACCGACACTCAACAACAACACATCATTTGCAGTCTACAATTATTGGTCTGCAAAGAATGTTTTTAACCCAAATAGGTGAAATTAGATAATCTCCAACTGCACACCAGACGGTCTCTCACGTGTGCCGTGAGACACCGTCTGGCCCAGTCTGGCACAGTGGTTGAAAAACACGGCAATATATTATACTCCATAAAACTACAATAGTTAGTAGTAATGTAATAACAATCTACATCATTATGCGAACTGAGATATTACTAATTACTTGTAGTTAAATACTTAATCATATTAAAAGTGCTGTTTGCATCAGTTGCTAATTGATACAACCTGCCTTCTTCCCAGTGATACTGTGCAAGATACACCCCACTGAGACATTTGCATGCAGCAATGGGAATCATACACAAATAATGTTATGATTAGGGCAATTAATCACAAACAATGATTGCATTAATCCTGTATAAACACAGATTATTTTGACCGTACATGCTCATTTACCTTGACCGCGGGTGGTTACTTGAAAAGTGGCGCAGGTTTTTTATACGGTCAGTGATCAGGTCGACGAGTACGCCAGAGCAAAAATTAGTGAGGAGACTCTGACTCTGGGCAATATTTTTTATCAGCATTACATTTTAGATGAAACTGTTTCCAAGTTTTGAGCAAATAAAATATGTGCATTCAAGTAAAAAATTCTATTTTTTTTTGTTCTGACTATAAAATGGCTTTGTGTTAAAATATTGGGGTCTTTTGAGGATGCATGCAATTCATTGTGATCAAGAATCACAAGCCTAATTAGTTTGTTTGAAAGAACAAGTTATGATATGAATACAGTGTCTGGAAAATTGTCTGATTTCACTCAACAATTTTAGACAACAGTTTTGAAACTTTAGTATTCATTTTCCATTCGTTCTTTTGTGAGTGTGCATGTGCAACATTATAAACTGCTATGAACACCAGTCTGGGAGAAACAGCAATGTTTTTTTTTCAAAGTTGTAATTGTGACAAATATGTACTGTATTTGTAAAATATGTCCTCTTAACACACTATTGGTAACATATGCGAGGTCTTTAGAATGTTATGTGATGACCACCTAAAGTGTCTAAATGCCCCAGTGAGGTAAGATAATGTTGTGTTCATGTTTTGCGAAGGTGGCTCAGACTTTGGTTTGGCCTGCTCCGGGTTAGCTGAACAGATCTTAATCTTGTAGCTGAACTGAGCCCAACATCTGTGGTATTCAAAGACGATTGATAGGCAACATTCCTTGATTCCCCCACTCCTCTCGTGCCCTTCCTTGTGCCCTTCCCATGACGTAATGTCATTATCAATTAGCCCTCATTAATTTAGCAAAAACAAATAATCGCCTGAGCTTGCCTCCCTTTAAACATGTGGTTGTGATTTCCTAAATGTTTGTCAGTGGCCGCTGTTTGGTTAATCCTTTGGCCAAGGTGGCGTGGCCAGGGGAGGTCATGACTCTTTCCTCCCTTCACCTCGTTTCCTCCCTGTCATCTGAAGGATATAATGTCTCGCTTTCCTTACTCGCAGCGTGTTTCACAACATAATATTTGTTAAGGTTGTTAAGTGTTGAGTAAGCTATGACCAGGTATTATTTAGAGACAGCATTTCAAACTGATAAAAAAGTCAGTTTGTTATAAAGCACATGTTAATTTCTCTTAAAGCGGTGTTTCTTAACCAAGGGGCAAACGTCTCGTAGACGGTCTGCTGTGGTCCGTATGGTTGTAATACATTTTTCTACCATATGTGGCAGTAATGACAATATCAAACAAACACGAGAAGTCTCGAGCTAAAGACATACAGAAGTTTCTTAAGCGCAGAAATTATGACTTAAGTTGTAAAGCTGAATTTCATTTGCACTTAAATTTTATTGACAGTTTGTATATGGAAACATGCATTTACAAACCCCGTTTCCATATGAGTTGGGAAATTGTGTTAGATGTAAATATAAACGGAATACAATGATTTGCAAATCATTTTCAACCCATATTCAGTTGAATATGCTACAAAGACAACATATTTGAAGTTCAAACTGATAAAACATTCTTTTTTTTGCAAATAATCATTAACTTTAGAATTTAATGCCAGCAACACGTGACAAAGAAAGGTGGCAATAAATATTGAAAAAGTTGAGGAATGCTCATCAAACACTTATTTGAAACATCCCACAGGGGTGCAGGCTAATTGGGAACAGGTGGGTGCCATGATTGGGTATAAATGCTTAGTAATTCACAAACAAAGATGGGGCGAGGGTCACCACTTTGTAAGCACATTTTTTAACAGTTTTAGAACAACATTTCTCAACAAGCTATTGCAAGGAATTTAGGGATTTTACCATCTACGGTCCGTAAAATCATCAAAAGGTTTAGAGAATCTGGAGAAATCACTGCACGTAAGCGATGGTATTACGGACCTTTGATCACTCAGGCGGTACTGCATCAAAAACCAACATCAGTGTGTAAAGGATATCACCACATGTGCTCAAGAACACATTTTATAAATCCACCGTCAGTAACTACAGTTGGTTGCTACATCGGTAAGTGCAAGTTAAAACTCTGCTATGCAAAGCAAAACCCATTTATCAACTGCACCCAGAAACGCGGCCGGCTTCGCTGGTTCCAAGCTTATCTAAGATGGACAGATGCAAAGTGGAAAAGTGTTCTGTGGTCTGACGAGTCCACATTTAAAATTATATTTGGAAACTGTGGACGTGGTGTCCTCTGGAACAAAGAGGGAAATAACCATCTGGATTGTTATAGGCGCAAAGTTTAAAAACCAGCATCTGCGATGAAATGGGGGTGTATTAGTGCCCAAGGCATGGGTAATTTACACATCTGTGAAGGCACCATTAATGCCGAATGGTCCATACAGGTTTTGGAGCAACATATGTTGTCATCCAAGCAACATTATCATGGATACCCCTGCTTATTTCAGCAAGACAATGCCAAGCCACGTGTTACAAAAGCATGGTTTCGTAGTAAAAGAGTGCGGGTACTTTCCTGGCCCGCCTGAAGTCCAGACCTGTCTACCATGAAAATGTGTGGCGCATTATGAAGCGTAAAAGACGTCAGCGGAGACCCCGGACTGTTGAACGACTGAAGCTCTACATAAAACAAGAATGGAAAGGATTCCACTTTCAAAGCTTCAACAATTAGTTTCCTCAGTTCCCAAAAAGTTTATTGAGTGTTTTTAAAAGAAAAGGTGATGTAACACAGTGGTGAACATGTTCTTTCCCAACTACTTTGGCATGTGTTTCAGCCAAGAAATTCTAAGTTAATTATTATTTGCAAAAAAAAAACTAAGTTTATGAGTTTGAACATCAAATATCTTGTCTTTGTAGTGCATTCAACTGAATATGGGTTGAAAAGGATTTGCAAATCATTGTATTCTGTTTATATATACATCTAAAACAATTTCCCAACTCATATGGAAATGGGGTTTGTAAAAGGTTTACACTGACTGTTTGTGAATACTGTGCACTCAAGTTTGCTTTCTACAGTATTGTCCCACGAAAAAATGTGTAGGTTACTGAAATGGGAGGTGTGTACTTGTGTTTGTCAGATATGTATCAAAATGTTTTGTTATTTAACTGCATGTTGTTTGAACGTGTTTAGTAATTGTGTTTAAATGGACTTCTTGCAAATTAGATGCTGCATCCTAAGGGTTTTTTCCATTAAAATAAATACATGGGGGCTGTATAGCTCGGTTTGTAGAGTGGCCGTGCCAGCAACTTGAGAGTTCCAGGTTCGATCCCCGCTTCGGCCAACCTAGTTACTGCCGTTGTGTCATTGGGCAAGACACTTTACCCTCCTGCTCCCAGTGCCACCCACACTGGTTTGAAAATGTAACTTAGATATTGGGTTTTACTATGTAAAAGTACTTTGAGTCACTAGAGAAAAGCGCTATATAAATATAATTCACTTCACTTCACTACATGTGGTTTTCATCCATGCAATGTACTTGAAGGTCATCAAGTGGGTAAATATATATTTTTTAATGCGTACGTCAAAATATTAGAGACAGCCATACAGACAATGCAGTGTTATTATTTTTGTAAAGGTTACAATTATTCGTACAGTTTTTTGTGGGTACAATTTGTCAAAATTTTTTTGTCACTCAGTGGACGTATAATAAGAAGGCAAATGAATTTGATTTTCAATTTAAGATATGTACTGAATAAAATGGGTTTTACTCAATACTCAAGTTTAATTAAAAACCCAGTCATTGGTTATTATCATCCCAATGGTGGTTTAACTATTGTGGCCTGGTTTCTTTTCACTGAGATTATACACTGTTATTTAAAAAAAAAACATTTTATGAGGGGTTAGAGTTAATCTCTTTTGTAGATTACAGCAAACAGCAATGATTTTTCACATGACAAGACCTTAATCTAGACGTGTGTGTTTTCATGATAGTGGTACATGTGTTGGTTTTGTGATTGCTTCCACTTCTGTTCTGTTTACTTTAGACAGAAGCGAACAAATCTCCTGCTTCTCTTCCTGGTTGCAACCCAGTAATTCCTGTAGAGAAATCAAGGACCCTGAAGCGTGGTAATACTTACATATTGAAGTCTTAGAGCGCATGGCTAAGATAGAGTACCTATAAGGGTGCACAGATAAGCAAGGCCAGGCAGCATATTTATGTAATTTAAACACTTGGGGGACTCATTTCTGGTCACCACACCAGACTTGCACTCAACCTAAAAAGTAATGTATTTTAGGTAGGTCTGTCAAATATTGTGATTAATAAAAGTTTGTTATTTTTTAACTCAAAATTAGTAGTGATTAATCTGATATACAAATAAGTTTTAGTCATTAATAAGTGCACCTTCAAGTTTTTTATTACCATTACTAGACAGTTAGTTTGCTTCATTGAAATGTTTTTTTAAACAGCTCAACTTAAAAAGGACATAAACAGAGCGTTGGTGTCTTGTCAAAGTTTGTATTTTGAAGGAATATAGAATTTGTATTCTTGCTGTAGGAGCACCGCCATTCAGAGAAGAGGAGCTTGGAACCAAACTATGTTTAAATACCAGTTTCACACATTAATAACACAACATGTGGATTGTTACGATCATGTTTTGATTGTCAAAGATGGTTTGGGATGTAATCTGTGATATGTCACCCTAAATGAAAACTTCTGATATTCTGATATTTATGTGTTGTGCAAGTTAATGGTATTTATCGTCTCAAGGCGATCAAAGATAAAACGATCTTGTGTTGTAGGAAGAATGACTTATCATGGCTTCGGATTTGAAATTTCAATAATCTACCCTTTTCTTTGTGTATTTCTGCTCACTATTTTCGAGCTTGCATGCAAGTTAATTGCGTGTTAAAGGAACTTATAGTTAACATGTTATTACCGAGGTAACTTGGACAGCCCTAACTTTAACGACATTGTTTTTGTTTATATGTACAAACTGTACATTATTGTTTATTTTGTAAATTAGCTATAAGTCTATAGGGACAAGGCTTGGTTAGGTAGGCTTTTTGGCACAGTTACCGTGTTTCCCCACCTTCTACCATCCTAATCACGTCCGTTGTGTCCTTGAGCAAGACACTTCACCCTTGCTCCTGATGGGTCCTGGTTAGCGCCGTGCATGGCAGATCCCGCCATCAGTGTGTGAA
Organism: Nerophis ophidion; assembly: GCF_033978795.1. Lineage (NCBI taxonomy): Eukaryota > Metazoa > Chordata > Actinopteri > Syngnathiformes > Syngnathidae > Nerophis > Nerophis ophidion. The sequence continues at coordinate 30,057,335 of NC_084619.1, forward strand.
TGTGTGTGTGAATGGGTGAATGTGGAAATAGTGTTAAAGTGCTTTGAGTTCCTTAAAAAACTAGGTAGAAAAGGGCTAATCAAGTACAACCCATTTACCATTTATTTCCATACAAAAAGTGCACCGGAATATAAGGCCCATTAAACGAGTTATATTATGATTGTTTCTCCTAAATTTAAAACATGTCCCTGTGGTTTAGATCAGTGGTTCTCAACCTTTTTTCAGTGATGTACCCCCGTGAACATTTTTTCAATTCAAGTACCCCCTAATCAGAGCAAAGCATTTTTGGTTAAAAAAAAAAGATAAATAAGTAAAATACAGCACTATGTCAGCAGTTTATGATTTATTCAATTGTATAACAGTGCAAAATATTGCTCATTTGTAGTGGTCTTTCTTGAACTATTAGGAAAAAAAGATATAAAAATAACAAAAAACTTGTTGAAAAATAAACAAGTGATTCAATTATAAATAAAGATTTCTACACATAGAAGTAATCATCAACTTAAAGTGCCCTCTTTGGGGATTGTAATAGAGATCCATCTGGATTCATGAACTTAATTCTAAACATTTATTCACAAAAAAATAAATCTTTAACATCAATATTTATGGAACATGTCCACAAAAAAATCTAGCTGTCAACATTGAATATTGCATTGTTGCATTTCTTTTCACAGTTTATGAACTTGCATCCATATTTTGTTGAAGTATTATTTAATAAATATATTTATAAAAGATTTTTGAATTGTTGCTATTTTTAGAGTATTTAAAAAAAAACTCACGTACCCCTGGGAATACCTTCAAGTACCCCCAGGGGTATGCGTACGCCCATTTGAGAACCACTGGTTTAGATGAGATGTAATAGCAGTTATTTGGTCAAAATCCACACAGTCACCTTTTCTGAAGTTGGGTTGCGTGGGCAGCAGCCTAAGCAGAGAAGTCCAAACTTCCCTCTCCCCAGCTACTTTGTCCAGCTCATCCTGGGGATCCTGAAGCGCTCCAAGAGCCAGCTGGGAGACATAGTCTCTCCACCGTGTCCTGGGTCTTCCCCTTGGTCTCCTACCAGTCAAATGCACTCTAAAGACATTCGGGGGAATTCTGACTAAATGTCCAAACCACTAATTTTGGTCGCTAGTACCCGCGATCTTGTCCTTTTGGTCATTACCCAAAGCTTAAGACCATTGGTGAGGATAGGGATGTAGTTCAACCGATAAATCGATCCGCCTGTCGATCTCACAATTCCCTCTTCCCTCGCTTGTGAACAAGACTCAGAGGTACTTGAACTCCTCCACTTGAGGCAGGGTCTCTTCCCCAACCCAGAGATGGCACTCCACCCTTTTCGAAGTGAGAACCATGGACTCTGACTTAGAGGAGCTGATTTTCATCCCAGTCGCTTCACACGTAGCTGCGAACCAATCCAGTGAGAGCTGAAGATCTTGGCCAGATGAAGCCAACAAGACCACATCATCCGCAAAAAGCAAAGACCTAACCTAACAGCCACCAAACTGGATCCTCTCAATGCCCTGACTCCACTTAAAAATTGGGTCAAAATGTTGTATAGATTTTGTTTCACAGACCATCTTGAAGCTGCTTTCTGACCGGGGGGCGCTGGTGCCTATCTCAGCTATAATTGGGCGGAAGGTGGCGTACACCCTGGACAAGTCGCCACCGCATCACAGGGCCAACACAGATAGACAGACAACATTCACACTCACATTCATATATTCTTTATTTTATTATAATATGTAAACATACACATGTAAAGTGTATGTACGTGTTTTGTATGCATGTTCCAAATAAAATTGACTGTATGAAGAGGCAGACTTTAGCATGGTATGGTTGCTCGTGCACAAGCACGCTCAAACTGGACCAGTGACATGTGGTCAGGAAAGGCAGGTAAAAAAAGAAAAGAATGATAACATGAAATACATATGCACATTTATTTTCTTAATTTTTGTGTGATTCCAATCATTTAAAAAATAAATATATTGAAGTAAGTAAAAATAGCTGAATTTGTGCATTTTCCAATCAAATAAGTGTCAGAATGTGCAAATTACTTTCAGTATCTTGCCAATATAATGTTTGCAAATAGATTAATTACACATAACTTTCTGTGTAACAATTTAAATGTGTGACACAATTATTCATGCTGATTGGAAAATAAACTTCAGAGAAAAATCATAAAGTAAGGTAAAAAACAGATTTCAAAAGACCTCACCGTGTTAAAATCCGTACTCGGATCTTCTCATATTATTGTTTATTGTTTCCATTGTTGTATCACTCTGTCATTCTACCTCTTATTTCCTGTTTGTTCCGTCACCATGGTCACTCATTAGTTCACCTGCTACTCCCGGTTCCGCACACCTGCTACAAATAATCACCTTCCCATTATAAGCCTTTCTCTTTTCATTCTTCGGCCTGGGACTCTAATTTGTTCATACACAACGGTACGTCTGCTTTGCGCTATTGCTTACATGCAATTTCTGTATTATTCTCGCGAGCTCTCACGCAATTTTATTCATTCTTAGCTCTCATGCTAAATGTTTTGTTTTCCCCTTTGTGTGCCTATGTGCCAGTTTAGTTTACTATTTGTTTATCCTAGCTTTCATGCTAGCGTCTTTTGTTTGCCTTTTCTTAGCTCCAGTATTTTTGTTCTCTACCACCTTTTGTTAAATAAATCATTAGTTCATACCTTTTGCTGTGTTGCAATTTGACACATCCTCGAAGGAACAATTTGGCATCACAATGCCGCACAGGCGTAACACACCACACGTCATGTAAGCACAAAACAGGGCTGAAAAGTTGCATGTTTTTTCGACTGTTCGAACTCCATGCACAGTTTTATCAGTCCAGAATTGTGCGATGTCGTGATCACTCCAATTCACGCAAATAAAACCAATCCCAGCGATTTATGTCCAGGCTTGTAACTGTGTTTGATGCCTGCAACTCCTTGCACATTTTGGCTGATCAAATGTTTTCTGAGTGGCGCTTAAACCCACACGTCACCTGTCTAATTAAACATATGCAACTGTCTATCTAAAACATGTTGGTTTTTTTTTTGTACACAAAGCAGGGACAATAACGCGTTACATGGCTGTTTTAGACCAACTCCCAATTCCAGTCCACGGTGCCAAGTCTTTTTTGCGAAATGTAGTATATAAACATTTACTTCTTAATTTGCATGTATTTACATACGTATTTAATCTTTATTTATCCAGGGTAAGGCAATTGAGAACATATTCCTATATTCCCGACTCAGCAAAGATGCTGAATTTACATGTTAGAGAAGTTGAAATATACGATGATAGCTTCTCATCGTCTCTCGTTCTCCAACAAAAAATACCGCTATTGATCATTTTCAACAGTTCATGTGTGAGCGTAAATGTATTGGAACATAAATTAATGTTTGAGACGGATGAACATTTTTCAATTGTAAAGCATACAATGACAATGTCTGCAACTTGTGATGAAAGAACAGACAGTGGCGAATGAGGAAACTTTTGGTGGTGATTCTTTCCATTTTCTATATTTAGTACTTGCATTTACAATGAATTAAAACAGTACAGTAATTTGACAAGGAGCTCTGAGGATGTGTGTTTACTGATGGGGTTTCAAATTCAGGGCCCACTGGCCAAATCTGGCCCGCAAATGAATTGTCTACGGCCCTCAGGATGATATTTGATTAGTATTAGAACCGGCCCGCAGGCCACGGCCACCTGTTAGTGTTTTGCACGCACCAATAGTGTTGGCGTTAGGAATTTTCAAAATGAGTTACCCCCATAAAGTCATAGAAATGGGGCCCCACAGTAAATTTTCAGGGTCCCACTTTTTTGTAAGCGTTTTGAAAACAAATGATATATGTATGCATTATCCTGCTATATCTCACATTCTATATTGTGTTTTGGAAAAAGGTTGTCATAAACGTTTATACATTAAAGTAAAAAATAATAATACAAAACAAAGCACATTTTTTATGCACATGTAAATGGATTCCATTATAAACAATCATTCACTTTCTTCTTTCCTTCATGGATCTAAACTTTACCGCTGCCGGAATTTTTTTTTCAATATTTTTATTGTAATATTTTCAGAATGTGTTTGTTCTATTTTTGGCCAAAGTAAGACAATAAAAAACAATCTGCATTTGTCTTTATTTTTTTTATTTTAATGCCACTATTAAAACAATGTTTTAATAGTCCGGCCTGCGTGTGCGCAGATTTTCGTCCACGTGGCCCCTGAGCTAAAATGAGTTTGACACCCCTGGTTTACTGCCATCGATTGTCTACTTTAAAGTGGTATAAAATACAAACGAGTTGGGAAATTGTGTTAGATGTAAGTATAAACGGAATACAATAATTTGCAAATCATTTTCAACCCATATTCAGTTGAATATGTTACAAAGACAACATATTTGATGTTCAAACTGAAAAACATTTACTTATTTTTCTGCAAATAATTGTTAACCTTAGGATTTAATGCCAGCAACACGTGACAAAGAAGTTGGGAAAGGTGGCAAAAAATACAGATAAAGTTGAGAAATACTCATCAAACACTTATTTGGAACATCCAACATGTGTGCAGGCTAATTGGGAACAGGTGGGTGCCATTATTGGGTATTTAAATCATCTTCCATGAAGTGCTAAGTAATTCACAAACAAGGATGGGGTGAGGGTCACCAGTTTGAAAGCAAATTGTCAAACAGTTTGAGAACAACATTTCTAAAAGAGCTATTGCAAGAATTTTTGGAATTTAACATCTACGGTCCGTAAAATCATCAAAAGGTTCAGAGAATCTGGAGAAATCACTGCATGTAAGCGATGATATTACAGACCTTTGACCCCTCAGGCGGTACTGCATCAAAAATCATAAAACATGTGTTACAACAGCGTGGCTCCGCAGTAAAAGAGTGTGGGTACATTCCTGGCCCGCCTGCAGTGCAGACATGTCTCCCATCGAAAATGTGTGGCGCTTTATGAAGCGTAAAATACGACAACAAGACCCCGGACTGTTGAACAACTTAAGCTGTACATCAAGCAAGAATGGTAAAGCATCCCACTTTCAAAACTTCAACGAATTAGTTTCCTCGGTTCCCAAAAGTTTATTGAGTGTTGTTAAAAGAAAAGGTGATGTAACAACAGTGGTGAACATGCTCTTTCCCTATTACTTTGGCACGTGTTGCAGCCATGAACCTCTAAGTTAATTATTATGTGCAAAACAAAAAAAAGTTTTTGAGTTTGAACATCAATTATCTTGTCTTTGTAGTACATTCAATTGAATATGGGTTGAAAAGGATTTGCAAATCATTGTATTCCGTTTATACTTACATGTAACACAATTTCCAAACTCATATGGAAACTGGGTTTGTATATATATATATATATATATATATGTATATATATATATATATATATATATATATATATATATATATATATATATATATATATATACATATGTATATATGTATATATATATATAAAATATTCATACCATACCATACCAACTTATTTATATAAATAAAGTCTGTATGGTATGGTATGAATATTTTTGGTGTTCTTCGCAACCTTTAACTCAAAATGCACAGGATTTTCATTAAAAATGGACAACCAATACTGCATTGATGTTTTACTTACAAACCCCGTTTCCATATGAGTTGGGAAATTGTGTTAGATGTAAATATACAGTAAACAGAATACAATGATTTGCAAATCTTTTTCAACCCATATTCAGTTGAAGGCACCACAAATACAAGATATTTGATGTTCAAACTCATAAACTTTTCTTTTTTTTGCAAATAATAATTAACTTAAAATTTCATGGCTGCAACACGTGCCAAAGTAGTTGTGAAAGGGCATGTTCACCACTGTGTTATATCACCTTTTCTTTTAACAACACTCAA